>NC_054597.1:16699224-17002254 GCF_004785595.1 Juglans microcarpa x Juglans regia | reverse complement strand
AACTAGCAATTTCAGAAAAATCAAAGATTTATTATTTGATTAACATGTTAATTTGTCTAATATTAACTCTTCATATTTCTACCACTACTATTGAGTTAGCATTTTCTATCAAGAAAATTATAAAAGCTAGATTGCATACTCAAATAGAAGACGAGTTTCTTGCAGATCATTTGCTAGTTTATATCGAAAAAAAAAATTGTCAAGAATTTCATTTCAGAGATGATAGTAGATGAATTTTTTTCCATGAAATATCGTTGTGGCTCCTACTTTGAAAGGGAAATCCTAAGTTTTTATTTCAATTTCTTTTTTTTTATAAAGGTCTCTAGCAAAATTGTTGAGATCGATAGATTAAGAGGAAGTGAGATAGATAGCAAACCAGGAAAGTTATATTACCAGATGTGTGATCCTTCCCCTTTGTTAAGCCCACTTTGGCAGATCTTCCAATATTTCTCTCTCTAAGGGATCAAGCACGACATATGTTTTTGGTCCCAGACTCCCTTCTGAAATGCAAATGACAAACGATTATACAGTATCTGTGGTAGAGTTAAAAAAAGTACATTAGTATACCTAGAAACTTGAAAACATCTCCCTTTCACGTGCCTAACTACTGTACAATATTTGTGAATATTTCAGTTTGCATGGGTTTTGTATTAGACTGTATATTTCCAACGCTTGACTCATATACGTAATATTTTTAAGCATTGACTTGAGAAAGGTGTTAATGGTCCGTATCGTTAGTTCAAATTTGTTGTTTTTTATTTTATTTTTTAAAATATATTATTAATATTTGTAATTATTAAGAAAAAATTAAAAAAATATATATATACAATTTTACTAATAGTCACTTTATTAATTCTTGAATAAAAAGAATTAAAATATTTGAGCAATAATTTTGAGCAATAATTTCCTTGAGAAAATACATTTTTGCATATCTTTTTATTATATGTGAAGTCCTTTAAATACATTTTTTTATCTTCTTAATAATTTTTGTATTTTCTATGTAAGGGGATCTAGCCCCTGAGACTGATTATGTAGTGCCAAAGTTTATGTTGATAGTGCTAGACTAAATTGAGGAGACAGATCAATGCAAATATGACAAGATCCACCAAATTTGTCAGATTGAGGTAATATTATTGATGTGATATTATTTTATCCATAACTTTAGCTACGAATATCATAAACACTTATAAAAACATAATTTGAAAAGTTCTTCACGGCCTGTACACTGTGGTCTCCACAATATACTTGGTGGTCAACCTTTTAACCCCAAAATCAACCATTTTTGTCTTCATATATTTCTATTTTGTAATTAGCATTTCTTATGTAGTTTCTCTCATTTAGATTCCTTGCCCTTGCTTTACAATAATCTATAATTTTAAAGCATCTCTTTTTCACTTGGATAGGTTCGGGATTTTACTCTATTATCATAGCACTCTCAATGGCTCTTTATCTTATATTTTAAAATACATCACCAAAACCCACTTATTCTATTTTACACACTAAGTTTTACAATATATCATATATATCAACTTATTTATTTTTTCTCTATATCATTGAAATATTATATTTTTTTAATATTTTTTATTCATTTCAAATATTTTTTCTATTACCAGTGATATTCTCATATATTTTGATATTTACAATATCTCCCATATACATCACTTCCTTCCAAATGATGGCACTTTCGTAGAATTAAGATGGTTTGACAGGTCAAAACCACTTTAAAAAAAAAAAAAAACATTTAGCCCCATGTTGCATAGCAACTCCAAGTTGTCTACATCTCATTCCACATGCAACTCCAAAATTATAAAAAAATAAAAAAAAAATGAAAGAAACAAACAAACAAACAAACAAACCTTTAGCCCCATGTTTCATAGCAACTCCAAAATCCGAGTTGCCTACCTCTCATTCAAAATGCATGCCTCCTATAACCACCCAAACGAATGGGATATTCAGCATTATTGGACATCCTTAACAACATTAAAAAATAAGGCATTTTCGCATTAACATTGTTGTTCTAGTCCTATTCTCTATTTGCTTGTTTACCCAAGCAATGATATTATTAATATCTTAGGATATGAGAGATGATAGTGTTTTAAAGAATCAGTCAATATTAATGCTGGATATATTGATATTGGAGTCTAGGCATATGGTTGTAAAACAAAACTATTGCTCATACCCCAAAATCTCAGCTGTCTACCTCTTCTTCCACATGCATGCCTCTTGTAAACACCCAAATGCATGGGATATTTAGCATTACTTAGGCTCCATTCGAAACTTGTTGACGGTACTTTGTCATCTTAAAAAATGTTACACTAGTTTAAATACTCCAACGTGAACAATGAAGTTTCATTAAGATATTGCCTCATTTTAGCACTTAGGGTCGTGATACACATAAAAGACTAAAACAACCGAAAAATATTGTTTTTCGTGACAAACTCCAAACTCATGGTATGACATGGTGTGAAATGAAATGACATGTCATGACGTGACATGTAAGTATGACTAACAACATGACATAGCATGATGTGCAACAGTTAAAGATGGCATGACATAATATAACATATAATAGGTAATTTCGTACTTGAAAATAAAATATGGCATAACCTAACTTAATATATAGATATATATACATATATGTATGTAGATATATTTTATATATATATATATATATATATATACCAATATGAATGATGGTTTATTACCACTATACACACATAAATACCCTGAAAATAAGTTAGAGGCATAACATAAAAAAGTGCAAAATAATAGAAATTGTAATGAGATATTTTTAAAGGTTGAAAACTCCTCACTAACATACTTGGAAATATAAAATCACTTATAGCGAAATTACCATTTTACCATTCTAGGAAATGACATTTTACCCCTAATTTAAGGATTTGCATCATAAGTCTCTAATTCATCAAAATTTATATTTTTCATATAAATTTTGTCCTAAATCCAAATATCTAATTAGAAAAATTTAAAGCATAACTAGTTATTAGAACCAAGCACAGGTCAAAACATACAAATGCTAAAATCCTTGATGTTTGTTGCAATTCTTTCGAACTCTAACTGTCATGCTAAAATCGAATCATGAAACATACAAAAATCATATCTTATGCCTTAATATCATGCTAGGACATTAACAAAACTCATATTGTAAAAATTACAACTTCCTTCATGCCAAAACATCAAGTCTTTTGACAACAAAGAACAACCCATGATATTCTTGGTTTATTCTTCTTCAAATCAACTCCAAGAACTTTAAAAGTTCAAAAACATACACTTAACATGTTCATAAATCAATCCTAATAAATATCATGCTTGAAAAAATAGTCAAAGATCACAAAAATCACAAAACATGAACCAACATAATCGGTTTGAACATTATTCCAAAACCGAGTACTATATATTTTGGTTTTTGATCAAACCACTAGATCTAAATTTTTTATGAAGTAAATCATAAAGAAACAACATTATATACTTCATATTCAAGTTCTAAAATTTATCTAAGCATTAAACTCAATATCACATGGAAAACAATGCATAGAAACACAACAAAACTCGTGAGCCTTAAGTTTGTGTTCCAATCAGACCTTAGCATGCGTAAAAATTCATTTCTTCAATATCACACAAAAATCTTTAAAATAAATTCCTAACGCATAGATCAGAGTCCTAATAACAACATATGTGAATATCAAGACCATAAGAGCATGCTTCCATAACAACAAATCCAAGATTTCTCAAAACAAAAACTGTTTTTACACCAATATTTCCAACTTACTAGATTTATCCAAAATTTCCTACTAAAAGCTTTCAACATGTAATAATTCCACATCAACATTCCATGTTAACATGTTAAATTTAAACCATAAAAATATAAGACCAAGATCTTGCTAAGAACTTCATAAACAAAATCAAAGAATCACACTATCTAAATCATCGTCTAGTATGACCTTTGCATGCATAAATAGATTTTTCACCAAACAAACGTCTGCAAGAAATCTCACAAAGTATGTCAATGGAATCTAGACTCAAAGAAGAATAACTAATATGCAGAGATTTATGTAAGAATCTACTTACAAAAGCTTCAAAAAATTCAAGCAAGAAAGGTCAAAAAATTATCTCAAGTCTCTCCTTAAGTTCTCTCCATGAAAGTGAATCAAAAGTAACAAATGCCTAAGGGACAAGCCATGGATGAGTGCACATGGTGGAGCTTTTCAGTGGGCCTTAATTGGCCTAAATCGACTGGTTCAATAGGGTTTGGTTTAGGGCTTCGATTTTAACAAGTCCAAATCTAATTTTTATTAGTCCAATTAAAATACTATGATATAAAAGAATGAATAAGGGTGTAATGATATGAATTTTAATGGTTAATAGCATGTGAAAATTATTTAATCAAATGATTAAATACTAGGATAAAACTGGCTACATTTAGGGTTTGGGGTAACATTTGGGATTTGGGGAAACAATTTAAGATTTTGAGTTTCACCAAGAATTTGGGGTTTCAATTGAATATCAAATACTTAGGGTTTCACTATGGTTGAAACCCTATATAGTTTGGCACAAAAATGAATGGTTGGATGGAATAATGTGTTTGGCTTAGGTGACATGATCACAATGCTTGCTTTTCTTTCATTTCCTTTATATTTCCATCTCATGGTTCCTTTTGGTGCCAATTGTGGCTAAGATCTTGCCATGTATCCAAATAAAACTTCTCTAAACTGATTTGGCAATGATTTAAAAACGATTAGACTGTGTGCTATCACTGGTGTTACTATTCACTCCAAAAATGGTAAAAATAACTTACACCATAAAATTCTAAATAATCCTATGAAACTCGGAGTGCAAATTCAACTCCTAAGCATCTTGAATAAATCAAAACATGTTTTTCGAACAACTATCATCTAGAAAATGAAAATCATTTTATTATGCTATAAAATATTAAATATTCATCTGAGACTAATAGCACAAACCGTTTCTAATTCTCACAATCCTAAGTATCTCAAATAAATAAAATCGTATTTATGCCACCAAAGTGGGTAAGAACTGATTAAGCTGACAGATTAAAACATACGCGATTGCTCGACTCATGAGACCTTTATGGGATTTTCAAAACGTTCCTAAAGTCTAAAGAAATTCATCCACTGGATTTCTAGTGGGCTATTACAATTACCACCTAAGACGAATAAGGATAACAAAATGAATCTCAAGGAGGGTACATTACTAGTAGACCATACAAACACCCTTTTTACCAAAAATCTGAGATTGAAAAAATAGTGAAAGAATTGCTTAATGCAAGAGTTGTTAGAAGTAGCCAGTCCCCATTTTCTTCACCTGTACTTTTAGTGAGGAAAGTTGATGGATCATGGTGCATGTGCATTGATTATATGGCACTTAATAGGAAAAATAGTGAAGGATAAGTTTTCCATTCCTATTATTGATGAATTGTTGAATGAGCAATGTGGAGCAACAATTTTCCAAACTAGACCTCAAGTCTGGATACCATCAGATTTGTGTTAGGAAGGGTGATATTGAGAATACTGCATTCAAAACACACAAGGCACTATGAGTTTTGGTTATTCCTTTTGGCTTAACAATGCTCTGACCTCTTTTCAGGCCTTGATGAATAACATATTCCATCATTTCTTAAGAAAATTTGTTATAGTTTTCTTTGATGATATATTGATATATAGCATGAACAAGGAAGAATATTTATGACACTTATCAATGGTACTGGAAATCTTAGCAAATAACACACTTTTTGCTAAGAGAAGTAAGTGTAAGTTTGGTTGTGAGGAGATTGACTATCTTGGACACTTTGTTTCTACTAGAGCAGTAAGAGCATATCCATCCAAGATTAAGGCTATGACTGAATAGCCTTTAACCAAATCCATTAAGTCATTAAGGGGGTTCCTTTGACTAACTAGATATTACATAAAAATTTGTGAGAAGCTATTGTTTGATTTCTGGTCCACTCATTGAATTATTGACGAATGATGCCTTTATTTGGGGGTCTGAAGCTTCACAACCTTTTGAGGCATTAAAACAGGCAGTAGCCAACCCACTTGTTTTAGCCTTACCTAGTTTTTTTAGGCCTTTTTTGATCAAGTGTGATGCATAAGAGAGGGGTATTGCGGCTATGTTGATATAAGATGGAAGTCCCTTGGGATACCTAAGTCAAGCCTTAAAAGGCAAGGCATTGGACTTATCCACATACGATAACGAACTTTTAGCATTGGTGTTGGCTGTCAAGAAGTTAAGACCCTACCTTTTAGGGACTACTGTTGTTATAAAAATTGATTAATACAGTTTAAAATTTTTGTTGGAGTAGAAGATAGGGACCCATCACAACAGAAATGGATAAGCAAGTTACTTGGGTATGATTTTTACCATTGAATACAAGAAGGGTAAAGAGAATGTGACTGCAAATGCTCTTTTAGGAAGGGATGAGGTTATAGAGAGCTTGTCTGCTATCATAGTTTTGGATCTAGTGTGGTTTGAAGATTTAAAGGCTTCTTACTTGCAGGATGAATAAGTTTATGAGATTTGTAGTAACTTACAACGAGGGTCTACTACAGATCAAACCTTTGAAGTAAAAAAAGGGCTATTATTTAAGAAATGAAGATTAATTTTATTAGCTCTATCTCTTTTGAAGGAATAGGTGTTGCAGTTCATGCACAACATTGCTTTTGGGGACATTCTAAATATCAGAAATCTTTGCATCGAGTCAAGGCAAATCTTATTTGAACTGGAATGAGGAGGGACATTAAGAAGTTTATTAGAAAATGTGCAGATTGTTAAAAGTACAAGGTGGAGAATTTGCAACTAACTGGCTTGTTACAAGCATTGCCAATTCCACTAGATCATGGAGTGATATTTCCGTGGATTTTATCGGTGCCATCCTATCTCAAAAGGATTTTTTGTTATTTTTGTAATGGTTGATTGATTTACAAAATCTGTTTATTTTTTTCATTATCTCATCCTTACAATGCAGCTTCAGTGGCTAATCTTTTTATTTTTCAGATCTTAAGTTACATGGTATGCTAACAACAATTGTAGCAGATAGAGATGTGAGTTTCACGAATAATTTTTGGAGGGAGCTATTTAGAATACATGGCACTAAGTTGCATTTTAGCTCTACCTACATTCTCAATTAGATAGGAAGACTGAAATAGTCGACAGTGTGTGTAGCAGTATCTTAGATGCTTTGTGTGTGTGAGACCAAAGCAGTGGGCTCATTGGCTTCCTTTTGCAGAATGATGATATAAACATTAGTCCACACTCAACCAGAATTACACATTAGAGCCTTGTATGGTGTTCCACCTAGTGTTGTTAATACGTACCGTACCGTACTGGCTGGTACAGGTACTATATGTATTCATACAGATCAAAATACCGGCAGGTACCGGCCTATATTTCGGCTATACTAGCTGTATTTCGGCTGGTACCGGCCGATATTTCGGCCTCTATTTTTTTTTCATTTTTTCAAACTACAAGTTCATTTTTTGACCCTAATTCAAACTAGGCTATTTATAATTATATATTTATATATAATTTATTCATATATAGACTATTATTTTGGAATATAAATTATATATATTTATATATATAATTTATTCATATATCGACTATCTCGAAACGGTACTGGTATCGAAATATTTCGTTCCAATGACTTGACCGGTACGACATCCGGTACGGTATTCAAAAACATTGGTTCCACCCCTACCATTTGAGACAGTGGATTCTTAGTTGAAATCAAGGGTAGAAATTTTAATGTTGTTGAAGAAGAATCTCCTAGCTGCTCAATCTAACGTGAAACAACAATATGATAAACACCACACACAAAAGCAATTTCAGGTTGGAGATTGAGTGTATTTGAAGTTGCAGATGTATAAACAGTAGAGTTTGGTTCAAGTTGCTAATCCTAAGTTAGCAGCAAGATGTTGTGGCAATTTAAAGTTGTGGAACTCATTGGGGAAGTAGCATATAAACTGAAAATGCCACAAAATTCATCTGTCTAATCCAGCTTTCCAAGTCTCAAGATTGAAGAAACATGTTGGACCAACAACTAATATTTCATCCTCATTTCCATTACTTGATTCTCACGTGGGTTGAGGACAAACCCAAGGCTATATTGCAAAGAAGAATGCCTTCCCTTAACAACAAACCATTGATTGAGTTATTGGTTAAATGGAGTGGGGCTCCTGAGTAAGACTCATCTTGGGCTCCTGTGGAGCAGTTGCAAGCTCACTATACTTGTGGGCAAGGTCTTTCGATGAGGGGAAAGTTGTTATGAGAATTAAAGTGGCAGTGGCATGGATGGAAGTGCAGTGGAAGAATAGTGGAGGCATGACAAGGCGGAGTTAAGACGAATTCAAGGAGTTGAGAGTTAGTATCAGCTGAGAGGCACGTGATTATTAAACATGTAAATTTACAAGGTAGCCTCATCTACTGTAAATAGATTACATGAATATCTTCCCAACTGTAATGAGAATAACGACCTCCATTGTTGTATAAATACTGAAAACTTTCATTGTAAAAGGCATTCAGAAAAGTCAATAAATATTCTATTATTGTAATTTGCGAGAGTCTTGCAAGTGGAAAATTAAAAATGTATGTTGTGACCATAGCTTGTCACCAGAAAAAGTGGATAGTTCATCTAAAATAGGCATTCATATTATTCATGAAACCGGCCAGCGTTATCACCGCCAACATTTGTGGCGCTTTGTTTTTCATTCAGATCAAGAAGTATATTATTGTTACAATTTTTCAAGAGAAATATTTTAGCTACAAAGAAATATATAAAAGTAAACCAACAAACTGATATGACTTGATATGATACGTTAGATTATAATGCTATTTTTGTAATAAAGTAGATCTAACGTACTATTATATGAAATCATGTCAGTTTGTGGGTATATTTTTATAAAATCTCTTTGTGGCTGCACTTCTCTTTCTCAGTGGCCAAAAGCTGGACGTCGCTAATTAAGCCCAATTTTGTTGTAGTCGAAGCTACGAACATATGACATCTAAGAGGAGGAATGATCTAGAGTTAAATTTATGATCTAATTGGAAGCCTACATTTGACAACCATATTTCATAACGTTCAGCAAAATCTCTTTTTCCCCATTTTTTGTCTCGAAGTTTTTATTTCTCAAATGAAAAAGAAAAAAAAAGATATAGCATATATTGACGTTTCCTAAAATATAATAGTCAAATAGTACTATCGTTCTTATACTAAATATATATATATACTAATTAAATATATACTTATGATACATGATCAAGATCATAGAAAAGTAAGGACCCATATATATATGTTTAATTAGCATGGTTTCTTCATTAGTTCACAATGAAAATAGGGCAGCCCCCATGGATTGGCATAAATTACAATTAGGACAAACTTTGTGCAGACAGAAAGACAAACAAAAAAAAGAAAGTCACATGGTGTTTCATAAAAATAATGCATCGATCATTATTGAAAAAAAAAAAAAAAAAAAAAAAAAAAAAAAAAAAAAAAAAAAAAAAAAAACAAGAAGAAGAAGAAGAAGAAACATGGAACATTACATTATAGAACAAGCATTAGGGTTATCATCACTGAAAGCTGTACTGGTTTGATACCCAAAAAGGGTGGAATTATGAGGAGTAGGATTGTGATAGTAAGAAGCATGAGCATCGCCATCGTAGCCGTGCTTGTAGTAATTGTAGGAAGAGGCAGGCTGGGGGCATAAAGATTCATTGGCCCGTTACAATAATATTGTTGTTGATCCGTACTGTAATTATTACCGTGGTGGAAGTGCTCCGGATTGTAGGGCAGCTGCCACAGTTCGGCCCTCCGCCGGTCTTCCTCACTGTCTTGAGAACCTTCTTTTGGTCTGCCCATCCGGTGACCGTCACTTTCTGCGTCGCCATGTCTATGTCAACGTCGTCCACGCCTGCATATATACATACAAAATTAGTTAAGGATCGATGAAATTAAACTTGAATATTGGAACATGCAGAACCCGATTGATGATCATGTTAGATCGATACGTACCTTTTAGTTTAGAAGCGTATCTTTTACCTTGCTTTCGCATCCAGCGCAGTCCATGTGCACTCGCATCTCTATGGTCTGAATGAAAAATAAATAAATAAATAGATTTTAGGACACACCAAATTAAACAGAAACAGATCATCAGACTGCATGCAGATCATTAGTTTGCTTACTGTCATTTTGCTTGTTGTAAATGCTTCTCTCTCTCTCTCTCTCTCTCTCTCTCTCCTCTCTCCTCTCTCTCTCTGTGATCTCTGAACAAGAAGCAGGTGTCCGCGTGAAGGGGTCGAGAATGTTGGACGAAGAAATTGAACTCCAAAGCTATCGAGCTAGGCTCAGGCTCTCTATTTGAGTTGCAGAGTATAAAGCTATTTCACAGTTTTAGAATATAAGAGGCAAATGACAATGGAGTGACCTCTATATATACATATATAGCAACGGAGTGACCTATATATATATAATATATATATATCGACCTGATCCGCTAGCTGTTTTGCTAGATCTCTTAAGTTCGTACTGCACACTCATGAATACCTCATTATCATTTCTTGTTCCATTAATGCACCGACTTTCACATATAATTTTTGTCTTGTGGACCGATATTATAGGGGTTTCAAGCAAAGGAGCATTACTTCGGATGGATCCCTTTCCAAAACCAATGGGCATGAGTAGCCACGTGCTAATAGCATGCAGTACTCCGCCATTTCTTGCATGAGCATCCATACCAGCGACAAGCATTGGAGATTGGCGTTGACTTCATGCATATTAAGCATATATGGTACTATATAACATATTGTAAATATAACATGGGAATTGACTTTTATAGCTTAATTAATACCTTAGCAAATATTATATATATATATATACACATCATTATTAAGTTGAAATAACAGGAGCATAACTTTGTGCTTAAATTTCATCTTATATATTAATAATTAGTACCTTCAATATTAAGGTGAAGTGGAAAAAATATCCTCTCTATTAATTTATTTGAAATGAATAATACATTTTAGTTTAAATCATGAGATATTTTGGATATATATGTATATATTCTCTTAATTATCATCATTATCAACCCGAAGATCGAATATATATACACACACACGCACCTTATTTCTCTTAATTTCATGGTCACTTTATTAGCTGCATAGATCAGTACCAATATTTATACGTATGTACGCTTCAAAATGGTCGAATATATCGGAAGTGAATATATAATACTCATGGATTAATTATAAGGCCATTATAATTTAATGCTGCGCTAGCTGGTACTTATATATATATCATTAAGCGTTACTTACACATATATAATGTACATATATAATATATATATTTATATAGTACTTGATCATGGAAGTTGAGAGATGCACATGATAGCGACCTCACCGGATCATGTTTTCAGCCTTATTAATTTTCCGTCAACACATGAAATTAAAACTTTCCCATAGTGAAGCTAATTATTAATTAGGCAGGTTTTTTTATATCAATCCTAGTCGAAGTACTTATATATTGGTCAAGGTAGATGTCTTGCTAAGTACTTGTGACTTTAGGATTTCAGAGAAGCAGAAAATAGAATAATGAAATTTAACAAATGCATGCAAATTAATTAACCCTGCACTTATAATTTAGAGTGGTTCACGTACTTTGGATATATAAGATCTGAAAGTACAGTACTAGCACTACAACAAATACTAGTTTTTCTCGGGAGGGATTGTTGTAAAAAAAAGGTATGAATTCCATGAGAAAATGTCTTTACTAACCACAATTTCCTTCGTAGGTGACTCGTGACATAAAATTGGTAACTTTAATATATTTTCCACGAAAAGCCTAACTCGTGGGAAAAAAACTACTTTTTCCACCACTTATGCTGTGGAGAACAGATATGGGGCTCGCCGCAAATAGGCCTCAAAATCCAATAACCCGTAAGAAATAATTGATTTTCTCACGAATTACGTTAATGGTGGGTTATAGCAAAAGCGATGGAAACACTTTGTGGAAATAAACGTGAGGAAAGCAACTTTTCACGAACAATACCTATAAGCAATCAATAGTGTTCTTAAAATGAAATCAATAGTTTGGTCATCACGTGTAAATAACTAGATATGCTAGGAGGTGGAATGAATATGTTTGGATTAAAAACACTTGCTACCAAACTTAGCATTAGGATGTGGAATGAATATATGAATACGTTGGAAAGACATATATAAAGGCAGGGTACTAGACTTAGCATTAGGGTGCAGAATGAATATATGAATATGTTGGAAAGACATATATAAAGGCCGACTTAACATTAATCCTATCAAGTCACATCTTTCCATAAAACCTCACTTGATTTTATAATGATAGTGGGCTGTTATAGATTGTTTGTTTTGGGGAGGGGCTGCAAAGGATGTTATGAATAAGCTTGACTAAGTATATGAAATCACAAGGTATTTGTTGAGGCAGATTTATAAAGCCATGAGAACATCCCAGATTTACTAAGTGAACTGAATCTTATGATGCTACTTGTTTTAGTGCCCTAGTACAGAAGGAAATCCTAATTAATGCCTATTATGCTTTGTTTGGTATTTTTTCAGTACTTCAACCCTTAAGAGTCAGTTTGGATGAAGAGTGCAAGTGGTAAGTTCCTGCATGAGTGCGATTGTACCTTTTCTCAACACCTTAGGAATTTTATTTGTTGCCAAGTGTCTCAGTTGGCAAATATGTATACATGTAGATAAGCGTATATTTCAAGACCTTATGAATAGTACTGTGTGTATTTATTAGCATTCCTAGCCTCCTGAAGTGCTTCCCAAACATGCAAACTCTTGATGTAATTCTATGGCCTCAATGACTGTATATTGGATTAATGAATAATTAACTATGTGTTTCCTCAGTATTGATTTGGTATATTTATGGATGAGCTGAAAATCTTAATCTTGATTTTGAGATGCAATCTATTTCCATTTTATTAATATTATTTGATATATATGAATGATAGGAAAATTTTACATTATTACTGTCCCGACATCATCGTGGGAAATGACTATTGTAAAGAATATTTTTTGTTTCCTACTGTAACACATTGTGGAAAAAACAGGATAACACATATTTGTCATCGTAGTTTTTTGTGAGAAAAAATTTTTTCTCTCAAGAAATGATGTTGGTGGGTATTCCTAGAAAATAGCAATTCCCACAAAACGTTCTTGTGGGTTAAATTATTACCCACAGACACATTTGGTGGCAAATAAAAATATTACCCCGAGATTGCACAAATCTTGGTTTATTTCCGACGAACTCAAACTTTTTTCCCACATATAGTTTCCTTATAAAAACTCATATTTTCCCACGAGTTGGCATTTTTGTGGAAAAGAATGCTTGTTATCACCATTTTTTGCCACAAACCCCCCTCCCCCCCCAAAAAAAAAAGGCATTTTGTGGGAAAAGACTATTATCCACATTTTGCCACAACAATCTTTTCCGAGAAAAGTGTGATTTTTGTTGTAGTGATCCCAACAACATAGTATGTCGTATAGAACATTTTTCACGAACAATAGCTGTAAGCAATACATCTTTATATGGTGCAAACTATGTATATTCTCACAATAACAACCCATCAGTAAAAGTCTATTTCCACCTAAACACCCTTGTAGGTAAAAATCCTATATAATTAACTTTTCCCACAAACTGCAATCATCCATAATTGTCATATATCATTGTTTGAATTAATAAACAAATACAAGCATAAGACTAACCAATGGAATGCACAAGTTTTCCCTGTTGCTCCATTTTTGTGATGTCCAAATTACTGGAAAAATTGGTGAGTCCTGAAACCATAGGAAAAATATTCACAAACACCAATATATTCACAAACACATCATCAGGTTCATTCCATTGGGTTAACCAGTCAATTAAGGACATGGAAATACATTAATGTGGTCAAAGTGGGAAGTACAGGAGGAAGCAACATGCATATAGTATTGTTTAGAACATATAATTGTGTCTAACTACATGATTTACATATTTTTGGCTCTAGACACACAACTTAAAACAATTCCATGTTGCTGATGTAGAAGCTCCAATTCATGTCCCCAAATCTGGGTGCAAAGCCTCTTCTAGCTCCACATATCTAAGAGACACTTAAGTACTTGAAAAACCGTGTTATAAATGTATTAGCCAATACACATCATTTCTTACCTACTAAGACCAAGTCTACAACAAGGAGATAAAGTTTGATTCACACAAGAAAATTTGCAACATTATCATACAAAAGCAGCCCCTATAACAACTGATGATTGCCTCTACAGAGAAAAAAGTTTATTCCTTTGCAAACCACCAGTTTATCACCCCCTCCACCCAAGACACATTAAGTACAATAGCACACAAATGGAACATGTGAGCATTGCCATGTGGTTTCCTAATATGTATTGCTAGCCATTGAACAAGATTAACACAAACCATTATATCACTGTAGTATCATTTTTCACATAAAACATACAAGTCCACAAAAGCACACATATTTGTCGTCCGCTTGGTTTTATATGGTTAAACCCTTATGTCACACTATATACTTTCTGCCTTATACATTTTTACTGCCACAATTTGAAGTGCACCATCTGTAATGCCCGGTCCACAGGGATCGAAGAGTTACTCCCTATAACTTATATGCACTTAAATAACACAATTATAAAATCCAGAAAATTCCATAAAATACTAATTTATTTAATCAATCCAAATATCTAAGTTCTTCCATGGACAACAAAGAAATTCTCAATACATAAATTAGAAATTCTCCAAAAATTCGAAAATATTCTTGACTCATCAAATCAAAATACCCGAAAAATAAATCAGTTTACTAACTACAACTCTCAAATAAGCACTTGTACCTTAGGCACTTATTCTACTATGATCATCACACTTTACTAAAACTTCCTACTCTTTTCTCCAGCTAAACCATCAAAATTATCTGAAAAATATATGGAGATAAGGGTGAGTTATCAACAACTCAGTAGCAGAGGACATATACTAGTGTATAAACATGAGCATTTACAGAGTTCAGGATGCAGAACAAAATATTTTCTTTCAAAATGCAGAATCAGAATATTGTTTCAAAATGCAGCGTCAGAACATGTTATTAAAAATATCAGAGCGGAAGTTCAAAAATATTCATAATCAAAATCCCTTTGCATAGCATAAACTGAAACATCACATCTTATCTTATCATATCAAAACAAATACCATGTTTAACCCTCGTGGTAGGGTTGTGCAAACCCCCGATAGCTAACAACAGAAACCGAATGTAAATCTTCCCTTATTCATTATCGAAGCCCGAGTGTGCACATAGGAAAGACTACACAGAAAACCACTTTATTTCCAAAGTGGGTGCACCAGAAACAGAAAAGTTGATACCATCGAACAGAGGCCACAGTTTTACACCCGTGGTAAGGTCAAAATGGAACAGAAATAGAAACAGAATGTTATGTCAGAGGTTTTCAGAAATCACATAAGACTATATCAGAATACAGAAAATCTTCAGAACAGAACAAAATCATATCATAAAACATAATTTATGCACAAATTTCATATTCGCTCTCTTTTTCAAAGTTCAGAAACAGAATGTCAAAATAAGCTCATGTCTACACCAGTCATGACAAAAAATACTTTATTCTTAAACAGAATCTCATAAATAATGCAGAATAAATAATTGAGGTAGTTCAAATTTATTTTCATAACCAAATATGTATATTTTCCAAAAAATCAACCTCAGCTCATTTTATTTAATGCAAAGTCTAGCATAGGAACTCCGCTACCTGAACTTCTTAGCTTTTCGAAATTTTTCTAAAAAATGTCAAACAATAATTAAGCGTCACTATAACATAATAACGCAAATTTTCATAAATTTCCAATCAGATACATATTTCAATATTTAAGCCTAAGATGCTAAAATGACCTATTTATTTTTCCTCAAAACCTAAAATTCTCATAATTTCCAAAATACTATCATTCCCAAAACTAACAATATCCACTTAATCGAATTCGTACTAAATAAGAATTTAATCGAGCAAGTATTAAGATAATTATATAACTCAATTAATATTTAAAATATCTGAAATACCAACAACATTTTATAATTAACTAGAATACATTGGCTACTAAATTTGCATAAAATAAGTCATGAAACACTCATCTCTTAAGAAAAAAAATAGGTTTACTTCCTTAAATTAACAATATTATCAAAATACAACTATAATATTCAATGAGACTTAAAACAAAACCCATTTTAGCATAAACCCCAAAAAAAAAACCTCTCACCCGAAAACATACATATGGGAACTTTCCATATATATAAATTAGGTTAAAATTGGTAAGTACCCAACCTAGGTTAAAACTTTACATATATATATATATATATTATATATATAAATACACTTATGAACAAAAACTAGCGATGAACATAAACAAAACATATGAATAATAGAAGTGAAGCGGCGCAGGACTCACCGAGAAGGTAACGTGCGACGGCGCAGGGTGCGATGGAGGTGGTGAACTCGTGGCTATGCACTGGACGAGAGAGAGAGAGAGAGAGAGAGAGAGAGAGAGAGAGAGATGTGAGAGCACCGAGAAGGAGACGGAGGGCTCCTTACCGAGAGAGTTACGCCCGGCAACGGCCTGGGTGGATATCAATGGTGGCACGACTACGCGTGGCTGAGATGCTGGACTATGGGTTCCCTTTGTGCCGTGGAGGAGACGTCCAAAAGGGTTGGTCAAAGTGCAAAAATTGCCGTGCTTGGAGGAACAACCAATTGCTCTATTTTGAGATGCGGAAACAGGGTGTTTCGGTGATGCATGTGACAAAGCTTCTACATTGGGCGGCTAAGTGTGGGGTACGGTGGTGCAGGGCAGAGCAATGGAGGTTTAAAGAGTGGCTCGGTAGCTTACGACGTGCGTGGAGACCCCAGCACACTGGTCAGCTTCGCTAGATGCGGAGCATGAGTTGGACAATTTCACACGGTGGCTAAATAGGGTGTTGCACTAGTCGTGCATGGAGGAGTTTTCTGTAGTGGCTATCTTTCGATGTTGGTGGTTTGCGGTGGAGGGGGTCTGGCTAAGGAGGGCAGCAACTGAGTTTCGGCAGTGGAAACCGAGAGGAGAGGGGAAAAAACAAAGAGAATGGCTACACTAGGTTTTGTCGAGAATGAAGAACG
Organism: Juglans microcarpa x Juglans regia; assembly: GCF_004785595.1. Lineage (NCBI taxonomy): Eukaryota > Viridiplantae > Streptophyta > Magnoliopsida > Fagales > Juglandaceae > Juglans > Juglans microcarpa x Juglans regia. Next base: position 16,985,031 of record NC_054597.1, on the reverse strand, counting down.
TGTGTATATATAGATGGATGGATAACCAAAAAAAAAAACCCTAGAGATGAGAGAGTACGTGCATGCAAATGGATGAGAGTCATGGGGTTAGGAACTGCTCACAAACCGATAGTTTTTCCAAGGTTTAAACAAACGGCCAAGATCTCCAAATAAAAAAAAATCACTACTCGATCCATAACATAGAAACCAAAAAAATAAATAACCTAAAATATCAAGCTCAAATAAATAAATAAATAAAATCCATAGTCCAACCATACAAATTTGGTCCGGGTGTTACACCATCAGTTTTTGAAAGTAACATATGCTATACACTACTTGCCTATCAAACTATTTATAGGCTTAACCAAACTATGATACCCCCAAATTTCGCTTGGAATTTGACGGAGATTGAAGCGTCAAGACATGCAATACAAGGTTACTTATCCTCGTTCATGACAATTAAGGATACAATGCACCTAGCATGCATCTAGCAATATGCAATACTATGTACCAAAAGTAATATATCTCAAAACATAAACATGTTTCATAAAATTCACGTGATAGTTAGTATCCAGAAGGTTACAGTACATATCCAAAAGGTTACACCGCGGCAAGTTCTAGGAACCTCCAAAATAATGGAGTTAGGTACCCCAAAGAGCTTTCACTGTATCCAATCCGCCACAAAGTAACTACAGCCCAGTGGTACCCATCAAAGTATTGAGGTTTTCTCATGGCCTAGAAAAATTAGAAGCTCTAAGGTTTCAGGATGACCCCTCTGGACGTGAGATGAAGAACGAGAAGCATTTTTGGGTGCCATTTGCGATGAGAAGAAAAGGATTGTTAGGGTTTCTCAAGGAAGACAAAAGCACTAAGAGGATAACGACATACATTTTTCAAAGGAAATGCAAGGGAGGAACTAGTTTGATGGAAGGAAGAAGAGGAAGGTCGTAGCTCAAGTTTAAATAGAGGGCCAGAGTCGATTGATTACTCCGAGGAGAGGGTGACATGCATCACTCAAGGGAGCATCAAGAATTAAATCCCACAATCCACTCGAAAATGAAAAGTTGTGGGGTACTAAACCTTCTTGCCCATCCCGAGACGTGGACGAGTACTACTGAAAGGGGATTTTAAGAAGATGGAATTGAAACGTTCGTGGATAGTGAAATTCCCACCACGCATGCTTGTTGAAAATTTGTGGATAACTGGAGGATATATTCTTCCATGGTTGGGTTAAGCCCACCATGCGGCTGGTAAGGTCCACGACCTAGTTTTTGCTAGACCACTGATTGCACAGAAGCAGGTGGAGCTCAAGGAGTACAAGGAGATGGACAACATTTATTGTGTCAACTAGGAATGTCGACCTGGGATCCAACAAAGGATCATCCCAACTGCATTAAATGGAATGGCTTGCCCCAAAGCAAGGATGGATGCCCGAACACAAAGGGAAGGATAAAAGCTTGGAAAAGTATAACTCGAGATATATTCTCTCCAACTCTCTTTTTCTCTCACTCTCAAATATTCACTAACTTAGGTATGGAGGTACTTCTTGCACTCCGAGCCCTTCGATCTTTCTTGCCTCAGGTGACCAGCGGAGCACAGCGGGTGCGAACTTAACACCCTCGTTAGATCCTCATGTCACCAAACCAGAATTCGATGCGTGCAAAAAAAACACCACATCATCTTTCTAATTAGAAGACATTTAAAAGAAATAGTCTAAATATAAAATCAATCCTTCTGTTTTCACACATTTGCAAAAGCTACTTAAGTTTCTAATTTAACAATTCATACTTGGGTCTGAAATTTTTTTTAATAGAATTATTCAGTACTTCACTAACAACATAATTGACATGTGGTGCAAAAGCCAATCAAAATTCAATACGTTGTAAAAAAAAAAATGCACTTCAACTAATAACAAAATATTAACAAAAATTTAAAATCCAAAATGTATTAACAATTTAAGGTCTCTAATAGTGCTACCTTTGTGGTGACTTGAGCCACTACTACCAATGAATATCAGAATTATAAATATAATTAAACTAAAAACGCCACCTCTAATCATGCCGCCTCTAAGCTAGTGGTTCAAACCACCACAAAGAGGGAAATAAACCAGTTAATAAACCTCTTTTCTTTTCTTATATCAGTTAATATTTTTAGGAATGTTTCTATTTTCTATTTTTTTATTTCTCCTAAATTTTCTCCTAAATTCTTAAAATTTTTTAATTTTTCAAAATGATTTTGGATTTCTTAAATTTTTATTATTTTTGTTAAGATGACTCATGAATTGGCATTTTTGTGCCACATCCTGGATCGATGATGATTGAATTTTAATGACACGTGGAAATTGTGCTTGAGAGCAATGATGTTTAGTAATAGAAGATGCAAGTCACAGTCATCAGTTCAAGTAGATGACCAAGAGATAGACAGTTAGGCAAGTCGATAAAATAAGAGTTGTAAAAATGCTAAACTCCTACGTGTTTTTTCTTTCCCTAATTAACTCAACAGGATTACTAAACCGACTTAATGAATCTGCTACGTAAACCCATCATGTCTTCCTAAACTAAATAGGATTCCCAAACCGACTCAAATCGTCCGCACCCACACCCCAATGCAGACCCATCATGAAGCATCCTCACACTACTTTCCAATTTGGTCATCTCTTTCAAAGTTGCCAAAAACCCTACTCAAAAGAAGATGGCGTACTTTCTCAGGGGGATGAAAGTCGAAGTTTGCAGCAAACAAGAACGGTTTGTGGGTTCGTACTACGAAGGGACAGTGGTTGCAGAATATCGGATCAACAACTCATACGCAATCTGTTACATGAACCTCTCAACCGAAGATGAATCTCATGCACTGATTGAGGTTGTGGGTGCGGACGAGCTGAGGCCGGCGCCACCCAAAGTTAATATGGCAAAAGATGATCAGTTTGTTCCATTCGAGGAGGTTGATGCGTTTGACAACGATGGTTGGTGGTGGGAAAGATTAGTGGCAGGAAAGGAGCATCAAAGTACAATGTCTTCTTTGATGTTTACGGGTTGAGATTTTGTATCCATCTTCTCAGCTGAGGCCTCATCTCGAATGATCGGTGGGCAGTGGGTCTCAGCTTCTCCATCTAGGAAAAGGGTGTTTTGATGCCCTCTTTCTGTTCCGTTCATCTGATTTTGATTTTACTATTGTGATTATGATATCTTGTAGTTTCTTTCTATCCATTGGAGACAACCTTCTGGCATGTAGTCTAATCTGTTCTTGAACGTAAACTCTTTTTGATAAGCCACGACGGTCAGCAAGGCCCTTAAGCCAAATACCAAATACCTGGGATGAAGTTGGACGTGAAAGCTCGGCATGCATGCAACGATCTTTCTCAACTAACTCCTTTCGTCCAACTCTCAAAAAGCTCTGGTTAGATCCGCATGCCAACAAATCAGAATTTGACATGTTTTACAAATTAAAGAATAATGTTATAGACCAGATCACTCTCATTTTACTATGTAAAATATGGCACTTTTATCACTTATAGATGATCTTTTATGATTTTAAATAAGAAATATAAGGATTGATGGCCAATAAAACCTTGTCATAATGGGATAAAAATGAAATGTGAATGCGGTCTATAGAATTTTCCTTCGCAAAATGCTATAATATGTTCTTGATTGGAAGATACTTTAAAAAAAAGGGCTAGATGCAAAACCTCCTTGCGTTTCCACACGTTTGCTAAGGTTTCTAATTTTAACAATTTAATCCTTGGGTTTGCAACATTTTTATATATATTAACCCATCCATCCAACCCCTCTCATTCACTAACACCGCAATAGCCATTTGGCATTAAAACCAATCAAAATTCAACATGTTGTAGAAAAATGCACGTCAACAACTTTAACAAAAAGTAATAACAAAATAAGGCAAAACTTTAAAATCTAAAATTTATCAAAACTATTCAATTAGCGTTTTTTTTTTTTTTTTTTAAGAAAAGAATACAGCAGTTCAATTTTATTAATAACCCCTGTTTATAACGGGAGAACTCCATATTACAAACAAAGCTGAGGATTACAAAGTCCCTAACCTAGATTTGAAAGAATTAGATAAACAATCTGCCATTCTCTCTATATAAATATCAAAACTCAAAAATTTCAGAATGATAGTGCAACCTCTAAAGGTGACTTGAGCCGAACTAAGAAAAAGTTTCAGAATGATATAAATATAATGACAGCTAAAAGACATTAACTACGTTCAAGGTGACCTGAGTCACAACTAATATAGCTACCCTGCCTATTACTTTAAATTCCGTTACTGTGATCATTTCAGTTTAAGTACTTAAATAGGATATTTCGATATTGGTGCATTTAGTGTACCATTTCGAAATTAACTATATATTATATATAAATATTTATATGTATATATAAATTAACAACTAATAGAATACATATATATGTCTGTGTGTGTAAGTGTGTATCATGTATATATGTATATATATGGAAGTATTGAAGATTTATAAAATGAATATATGTTAAAAAAAATACAAAGTTGAGTTGAGACACAAAAACAAAGAAAAGAAATAACAGAATATAGAAGTTATTAAAAATAATGATATTTAAAAAAAAATAGAGAATGATGGGACATATTTTAAGTTACAAAAAAATTAAAATTATATAAATACAATTTATATTCTAGAATTAACTAAATACCATTTAGATTTAAAATTTACAAAAATGATATCCAAGTACAAGAAAATTACAAAAATAGTTCAAAACAGAATAGGGCCGAGAATGCCAATTCCAGCCAAAATTTAACTGGAATGGCGAAATGGACCGAACAAGCCAGAATTTAGAGCAAAACGGAACGAGGATGTATAGTGTATTGGAAACTACACCGAAATGCTAAATTCCGGTTGAAATGATCAAAACGGAACGGAATTTAAAACTATGATCGTGCCATCTCTAGGTGGCTTAAACCACCGCTCAAGAGGTAAATATATTAGCTAATTATTTTTTTATTTTAGTAATGTTTCTATTTTTTTTTATTTACATTTGTCCTAACTTTTTCTTAGATTTTATTTTTTAATCACATTATAATAGTTTTGGGTTCTAAAAGCATTTTATATTTTGTTATTAATTTTGTTAAGAAGAGTGAATTAACATTTTTGTGCCACATGTTGGATCGATTATGTTATGAAAGTGTTTTGCACCCTTGTGAACGTCAACCACGAACCTCCACTAGGAGAACAAAAAAAATGTCTAAAGAGTATTAAACGCCTCCGATGCTTAAGTCAGATTGCTATTATTGTGTTAATGTAAATCCAAGCATTAGATAGAATTACCTCGAACGTGAGTTCCCTTCAATGTATATAGAACATGGGATAAAGCGATAGATCTATGTAACAACCCAGTCCCCTAGCTCAATCTCAACTCGAGGCTATTATTATTTGAATGGTTCGTTATCTTATAAGGAATGGTTATCTTGGAGGGCATTGGATATGACCTTATCTGCAAGTTTGCCTCCCGGTCAGGATCTGTCATTAACATATGAATTGGCCATTCTACGGTGTTGATATTGGTATGTGGACTTTGTTGGATCTTGGGCTTTTGAGGTGTGGACTAGCCCAGTTGTAAAGGAAGACTTGTGCCCTTCTAATTACCTTGCGAAATCTCATCACATGAATGTGATGGACTTTTCTTTTTCTTCCCGCCTCTTCATTACCTAGGAATTGTATTGATTTGCAGTTGTCTGTCAACATGCATTCTTATGTACGGGTGTGCATTGCTCCACCTTCGCATCCCTTCTGGTGGTTTGAGGATCTGTCTGCTTCTTTTCCATATCCTTTTATATGCAACACGTTCCTTTGTTTTATTGGGTAATACCAAAACGACATTGTGTTCCCCAATCAGTTTGCCTTTTCACCTTGCTGCCCTTGCCGTTTCATTCCTTTTCTAACACTAACTCACTTTATTTCATCGTGCTCCCTCCCCTCTCTACCTTCCTTCTTTCGATTTTCCTTTTCTCTCTTCTTAGACTCCCTTCTTTCCTAATGGCTTCCTGCAAAACTTCACACTTCGGTGCATGTGATGTTAGGTCCTCTTGACCCCGCAATTCTCCGAACTCCCCTAGTAGGATTGATTCACACTGTTCCCCTGTCACCCCTTGACATTTTGGGTTTTGCTCTTTGCAACTTGGTCCTAATGCTTGGAGGATCTTAATGGCACGTTGCGTAGCATGGCAACATGTTCTAGAGGTTGCTGGTGAAGAATACACAAACCTTACTGTGAAAGAATTTCTATTCACCCACGGTGTTAGGTGTATAGATGGAAATCTTTGTAGCTTTCAGTCTCAAACCGACTCAAGCTAAGGAGTGGCATAGGAACTTCTTTTTTTGTTTCTGGAAGTGGTTAGGAATTCCCTTCTGGTGAGGCTGCCTATCATGAGTTACCTATTCGTGAGGTGTGCGTCCATGTTCTAGAGGATCATGACTTCACCATTATTCTTTCAGATATAGAGGAGGCCCGTTTGCACTTAGTTTATGCTTGGGTGGAACAGAATGACAGTGCCACTTGGTTAGATGTACTTCTCACCCATGCCAATATCAACAAGTTCTTAGTTTCCCCTAATCTAACTCATGTTTCTGGTCACCAGTTCTTGGGTGCCCCTTCATTGTCTCGTGGGCAGAAAGATGGGGACCTCGACCCCTTTGTGTAAGACCCAGCACGCTACAAAGCCTAGGCATGTGGAAGCGTTTCCAGAACACGTTGCACAGTTTCACGCCCATTTGCCATTTTCATGCATGCCCTTTTCATCCTCTTCCTCTAGGTTTTCTCTTTACTATCTATAGCTTATATATATATGTGTGTGTTAAACATCCTCAACCCTAGTTTATGTGCCGCTCGTCCTCCTCTTTACAGAAGGTCAACCGAGAGCTCCACTTCATTGCGCTAGCAAGGAACCTTGCCGTCAAGCACAACCTCCATCACCAAAACAGAACCTCACCTGCAGCCACCCCAACCCCTCGGTGCCACCTGCTGCGGCTCACCTGCGTCCAACGGTGTGCACCATAGCACCCTTAGCCAGTGCTCATCCACACGAAATCAAGAGCCCCCAACCTCACGGAAAGCTCTGTTCCCGCACCAAGAAACAGAGGAGTGTTTCTCCTCCACGTGAGCCATCAACCTGCCAACCCACAGCACCTGCTGTCGTCCAGTGACCCCCCAGTCCGCCGCACACCACCTCAGCCTCTCGGTAAGCCACCAACCTCCCTCACCGTATCTCTCTCCTTCGACTGTCCTTCCTCCATCTTTTCTCTCACTTTAACTCCCTCTTCCTCATTTCCAGCACTCTCTCTCTCTCTCTCTCTCTCTTCTCTCTCTCTCTCTCCCTGTGCAACACCGTCGGAAAGGCACCACCACCTCGGTCCAACGTCCGTCGCGCTCCCACGGTGCCGTTGCCTCAAATTTTTTTTTTCATGGGTATGTCCCTGCCGTCACTCACGTTTTGCCTCTTCTGGTTTTTAGATTTGTGTTGATAATAGTTACTAAAAAGGGGACTGTGTGTGTCTTGGGTAACTGGTAGATGATGGGTGTTATTACCCTTTTGCCCTTTTTGTTTAAAACATCAACTAAGTTTGTATTTTTGCAATTGAAACGTGGATTGCATGTGACTTTTATGTTTAGACTAAGGCACATGTGGGTTTATTTTGTTAAGTTGGTATTTTCAAGAGGCTGATATTTTTTTTATCGGAATGGTTATTAAATAAATACTGACAAATTTTTGGAATGATCAGTAAGTGCAAAATCTTATTTTTAAATCCTTTTAAAAGAATATATATTTTTTATTATTTAAACAAAAGTATGATTTTCTACTTATAATGATTTTGATATAATTATGTTATTTAGTATTATAAATTATAGTAAGATCTCAATCATAAATAGGTTAGAATTTGATGTTTTAGTCGGAGATACTAAGTTGGATACTGATGAGTTTAGACAATGATGTTGGTATTTTAAGAATAATGAAAATTTTGGATTTTGAGGAATTAAAAATAGGTTATTTTAGAAGTTTAGGCTTGGATATCGAAATACGAGATTGATTAGAAATTTATGAAAATTTACGTAATTATCTTATAGGTGACGACTAATTTTGTTCGGCATTGTTGAGGAAGTTTTTGAAAAGATAAGAAGTCCAGGTAAGCGGGGTTCATATACTAGACTTTGCATAAAACTAAAAAAAAATGAATTAAGGTTGGTTTGTATAAATATGCATGTTGTTTTAAAAAGAAAAGGTGAAAAACAACCTCAGTAGATGTTTTGCATTCACTCATGAAAATATTATTATGAAAGAGAAAATAAGTGTTTTTGACATGAATAGTATAGACATGAGAAATATTTGACATGTTTCTGAAATGTTCAAAAGAGCGAATATGATATCTGTGAATTTTTTTTATATATGATATGGATATGAAAAACCTTTGGCATACTTATCTGTTTTGACTCTAATTCTGAATATGATTCTGATATGTTGATACTAGTTCACCTGATATGGTTGGTACCAACCTGATATAATATGAAATGAGTGCACCCATTTTGGAAACAAAATGGTCTTTTATGTGTTCTTTCCTATGTGGACACTCAGGGCTCTGAGATTGAAAAAGGGAAAGTTTCACAATATGATACTGCCTGGTTTGGCCACTGGGGATAGCACAACCCTACCACGGGAGTTAAACATGGTATATGATATGCTATAATAAGATGAAGACGTGCAGTTATGTTATGCCAAAGCGATTTTGAATATAAAAATGGTTTATGAATAAGAAAATGTTGAAAAGTCACTTGGATTTCTCTCTGATAATACGTTTGAGATGTGTACATGAAAATGAAATGTTTTGCTCCTGCATACTAACTGTTCTAAAAATGACTCATGTTTACATACTGGTATATGTTCTCTACTTACTGAGTTGTGGATAACTCACCCCTTATCTTCATTATTTTTCAGATGACATTGATTACCCAACTGAGGTCAGGATTAGAAATTAGAGCTTGGCTAGATATGGATAGAAGGTCGAGTACCTAAGAGTACCATTGTTAGTAGAAGGACTTAACTTGAGTATTTGAAGTACTTGGTATTTTTTGGACCTATTGAGATCTAAAGATGTATCGTTTTATTTCGTTGAGATTATTAGAAAATTGTGGACCCCCTTTGGTTTAAGTTATTTTGTAATGATGACTTATGGAGTTTGTATTATGATTATTTTTTAAATATGAGATTGTGTACTATTTATGAAGTCCTTGGAGTTTTAGATGCTTGGAGAGACAGGTTTGTAAGTGACAGGTAGTAATCCTCCGACCCTTCCGGGTATGGGGCTTTACACTTCGAGCCAAAAGGGTGAAAAGCCTTGTGTGGATCGTAGCCCCGTTCAGGGTGAGACTAAGTTATCCGACGAGCCAAGTACTACTGGGGAAATACCCATCCAGTCCCTTCCTGGGGAAGTAGCTCGGTTCATCCCTTCTCTTCTTTTCCAGGCTTGCTGGAGGAAATCATGAACCAAGCTGAGAACAATTTGGCCTTGGTGTTGGAAGTTGAGTCCTTTATGGCTCCCAATCAGGGGGCTGCCAATCAACTTCTCCTAGCACGGGAGGTAAGGATGACAACTTGGGTTCCGATGAGGTTGACATTGAAGTGTCACTTCTTCTGCATTTTTAGAAATTGAATCTACCATTCCAACGAACTCTACTACTCCTTTTGATGACTAAGGTGAGGTGTCCTTGGTTGATGTTGATCATGTCGGACCTTCTGACTTGTAGTGCAGTCCTTTCTCCTTATATGCTCCCTCTATGGTTTATGGTGGTGTAACCCCCCGAGATTCCTTTTGTTTTCCCAGAGTCCCTTCGTGATGAAACCTTGGGCGCAAATTTTAGTAGTGGTTGTGTATCCATCCCTTCTTCGCCCTTTAGTACTTCTTCGACGAGGGTTGGTGCTTCCCCACCCGAGTGTCCGAGCGGGGTCTCAAATGGAGATAATCCTTTCAAATTTGTTGAGTAGTCGAGGGATCATGGCACCTTGCCTATAGGTGGTGATGTTTCTTCGGCTATGCCGCTAGGTGACCCTTCGGCTGGAGACCATCATTTTGATTCGGTTGAGCAGCCTGAGGGAAATGTTTCGACCACTCTAGTTGTTCCTCCTCAATGCCCTCTAGATCCCTTGTGTAAGGCCCTGCCTCTTCATCAAAGTGGCCCGGATCAGTGCGCAAAAATGGCCCAGCCATTTTAGTGTTTAGTGAGAATTCCGAACGACGTCGTTTTTTAGGTGAGTGTTTTCTTCTTCAACTTCCGTTTCTTTCCGCATTTTTCTGTTTCAGTTTCAGTTTCTCCCGCATCTCTCTCGCGCACGTCTCTCTTTTCTTTTCGGTTTCATCTTTATTTCCAGATGTTGGCATTATTTTGAGGTTCCGAATCCCATGCCCTAGACTTCCTCATTGTTTCGGTTTCTCTCTTGCGCTGCATCTTATTCCAGTGAGTTGCCGTCTGCTGCATCTCTGTTTCTCTCCATTTTTATGTTTCTGTTCTTCCTCTGCAAGTCAGCGAGCAGTACCTCTCATTCCTCCATTTTTTTCGACTGGTATGTGCTTCCTTCTCATCCTTTTAGGTTTCAGTTTCATCTACTGAAACTGTGCAGATTATGTTCCCTAGTTTTTGGTTTGATTTTATCTTCATTTTCTGCAGTTTCTATTTTAGCCGTGAGGTTTGGGTTGCGTTTTGTGAGTCTGGGTGTTGTCCGTGGTGAGTCTTCGGGTTTGTGTGTTCCGTGTAGTCAGTGAAGCTTTTGCTGGAGATTCTTGTTGCCATAGGGAAATTTTCTTGCCTCTGTTTCCTGCACACACTCACACATAGTTACACTTCCCCTCATTGATTTTTGTGGGTAATGGTTTCATTTCTAGATTAGTTTAGTGGGCGGCTCTTTGGGCTTTTCTTGGTATATTGAATTTCTTGTGGTGATTTGTCCGAGGTTTGAATTGTTTGAAGTTACATTGTAGTGAAACTGTTGGATTAGTGGTTGAGAAAATATTTAGAAGTACCGGTTCATATTTCCTGTTATGGAGTTGTGAATGAAAAGAAGTGTGCTTTGTGATGTGTTATTTGGTTTGGAATGGTGGGTTGTAATTATCTAGAAGGAGGCTGTGATATTTTCTTTTAATACTTAGTTTATATATTTTTCTTATGAATAGGTGGCGAGATTGATAGAGGTCAATTTCAAGGTATAGATAATACGCTGCAGGAGTCAGGTAAGCGGGGTTCCTATGCTGGGTTTTATACAAGTTAATAAGACTAAAGTTGATTTTATGAAAACTTGCATAATTTGTATTGTGTTGGGAACTTGTGAAAACAAAGATCAACCTCGGTCACTATTCTGCATTATTCATGAAATCTGTGTGAAAAAGAGAAAAATATGTTCTGACATGCATTGTGTGGACATGAGCTAAATTCTGTCACGTGGTTTCTAAAATCTGGAAAAAAGAGCGATATTGAGAATATGAAAAGTTGTGCATTTATTTAGAAAGATGTTCTGGCTTTTGTGTTCAGCGTGTGTAAACTGTTTGATTCTGTTTTGGTACTCTGTATTATTTTGATATAACATCTAAAAACCTTTGGGATGGTGTACTGGTTTTCGTATCTGACTCTGTCTCTGCTTTGCTCTGCTCTGCTCTGTTATGCTCTGCTCTGTTTGGGTTGGTACCAACTTCTCTGTCTCTGAGTGCACCCACTTTGGAAACAAAGTGGTTTTATTGTGGTCTTTCATGTGTGCATACTCGGGGCTCCGAGAAGAATAAAGGAAAGATTCACCTCTGTCTCTGCCTGGTTTGGCCACCGAGGTTAGCACAACCCTACCACGGGGGTGAAACATGGTCTCTGCTCTGTTTGATGCTCTGTTTTGATCTGATGATGATACCCAGTTTATGTTATGCCAAAGTACTATGGGTTTTACTTGTCTTAAAAACCATCGCTCTGTTATTATGAAAATATGTTCTGTTCTGCATGATAACTCTGAACAATATTTTATTATGCATACTCTACTTTATAAATGCTCATGTTTGCACGCTAGCATATGATTTCTGCTTACTGAGTTATTGATAACTCACCCCCTATCATTATAATATTTTTTTCAGATGATGTGGTGAGTCCAAATGAGGACCTGGATTAGAATGCTGTTTGTGTTTAAGCTGAGGAGATGTTGGTAGAAGGAGGACTTCTGGTGTTATTAGTTTTAATGTCTTTGAGTTTTATTTATGTCTTGAGTTTAGTAAGATTTATGAAATTTTTAGTTGGTATGTTATGACTATCGGGAGGTTATGGACCCCTTTGATTTATTATTATTGCATTAAAGATTGTGTGGAGTTTGTAATGAAATTATTGAGAAGATATGAGAATGATTTCATTTATGAGGTTTTTGGAGATTATCCTTTGGATGTGTTGGGAGACATGTTTATGAGTGGCAGATAGTGATTCTCCAAGCCACCTGGGTTTGGGGCGTTACATTTGGTATTAGAGACAGGTTTGAATTCTGCATACTATAAACCTTGGAGGTTTAGATTTCTGTGGGTTCATAGGATGTAAAGATTTTAGATTATAGATAGTGATTAAGAAGTCATTTTCAGATTTATTATGATAGTAAAGCGAACTATAGGATTGAATATTGTTGATGTGGAAAGTCCTAGAATTCGCAGGCTTTAGGATTAGCCTTGAGGTGTGGTATTTCACAGGTCTATGAACTAAGTTCATGTTGATTAAGGTTTAGTTTTAAAACGGAGCCTTCTTAAATAGTTAAATGGATTAAGGTTTTAGTTTGTGGAGATTGATTATTGCTATGATTATATGTACTTCTCTTTTTCCCGTTATGGTTATTCATATAACTTTTGAATTATAATAAATACGTTTTGTTTTTACCAATACCACTAAATTTTCTATGTTCTTATAAACTCTATTTTTGAAACGATTATTAAAAATTCTAGTTATTTTGTCAGGATGCCACCTCGTCGTAGAGAACAAAGCATGTCAGATCTGAATGCGATCGAGAATGAAAGGGAAGCAAACCCGAGTGCTTCCGACGTATTACGAGCAGCTGCACATCAATTAATTGATGACCTTGTGCAGAATCCCACGGGTCGCCAGCGTAATTTCAATGAAGGGGGTTGTACTGTTGAGCAATTCAATCGTATGCACCCTCCTTTATTTGATGGGAGAGGCGATCCAACTTTGGCGGAGGATTGGATTCAGGACATTGAGGAGATTTTGCGAGTCCTAACTTGTACTGAGGAGCAAAAAGTGGCGTACGCCACATTCAAGCTTACTGGGGAAGCGAAGAGGTGGTGGATCTCTGAAAGATCTATCAGGGAAGCAGAGGGGACAGAGATAGTCAGTTGGCTGCACTTCAAGCAGATCTTTCTTGAGCGCTTCTTCTCTAGCTCTTTCCGTGAGGACAAGGCTATGGAATTTGCCACCTTGGTTCAGGGAACAATGACGGTACATCAGTATGCTGCTAGGTTTACTGAGTTATCCCGTTTTGCTACTTATTTGATTCCCGATGAGGAAAAGAAGGCACCCAAATTTGAGCAAGGACTGAATGAGAAACTGTATGTACGTGTGGTGGGTTTCCAGATTCGGAACTTCTCAGAATTGGTGGATAAAGCAACAGTTTTTGAAAGAACCCTTCAAAGAAGCGCTGCAATGCATGAACAGAGGAAAAGGACTACTCCTACTGGGTACCAGTCTGGCATGGATCAGGGACCATGGAAAAAGAGGAATAAAGGTAGTTGTTCGGGAAAAAGGCTGGTTCAGAGTAATCAACAGCCCTACCAGTGTAGGACATGCAATCAAGTGCACTCCGGAGAGTGCAGAAAAGGGGCGGGATTGTGTTTTCGTTGTGGCAAAACAGGACACTACATCAGGGATTTCCCAATGCAAAATAGGAGCAACCAGACATTCATACCGCCACCTCAGAGGAATGAAGTATCAGCCCGGGGCAGCAATCAACGTCCTACTGCGCCTGCTCGAGTCTTTGCACTAACACCTGGAGAGGTTGAGGGTAGGAATGACATGATCACTGGTATGACTCTTTGGTTTTACTTTAAGGATTTATAGTTTCTATTATTTTCTTTTCTTTGATTGATTCTGGTTAAGACTTTGAATATTCTTGGTTCATGGATGAGTTTGAATGTGATCACAGGTACTCTTTCTCTGTTTTCTAATAATGCTTTTGTGTTATTTGACTCGGGAGCGGCACATTCTTTTGTTTCCACGGCGTACTCTAGATTTTGCACTTTAGATACTGAAAGGTTGAGGAACAAGTTAGTGGTTGCGACCCCAACAGGAAATTCTGTAGTCTGTAGTGAGATTTTACCTGGATGTCCTCTTTCTATAGAGGGAAGATTGATGCCAGCAGATTTAATAGTTTTCCACATGGTTGGGTTTGATGTGATTTTGGGTATGGATTGGCTGGCTTCCTACCACGCCAGTATTGATTGTGCTAAAAAGGAAGTGGTGTTCAGGCCCCCTAATGAAGGTGAATTTCGATTCACAGGGTCGAAAGTGAGTTTGACTCCACCCATCATTTCTGCCATTCAGGTAGGAAAACTGTTGCATGATGGTTGTCAGGGATTCTTAGCCTGTGTGGTTGAAGCACCAAAGGAAGAGTTGAAGTTGGAACAGATACCTGTTGTGAGAGATTATCCAGAGGTCTTCCCTGAAAATTTATCGGGACTTCCACCAGAGCGGGAGGTAGAGTTTGCTATTGAGTTAATTCCAGGCACGGCACCCCTTTCGAAAGCACCTTATCGCATGGCACCGTCTGAATTAGCGGAACTCAAAGAGCAGTTGCAAGATTTGTTAGACAAGGGTTTCATCAGGCCCAGTGTTTCACCTTGGGGAGCTCCAATTCTTTTTGTGAAGAAGAAGGATGGATCGATGAGAATGTGTATCGATTATAGGGAACTTAATCGGGTGACCATTAAGAATAAGTACCCGCTACCCCGTATAGAAGATTTGTTTGATCAACTTCAGGGTGCTCAAGTATTTTCGAAGATTGATCTTCGATTAGGTTACCACCAGTTGAAGATCAGAGCTGAAGACGTGGCTAAGACGGCGTTCAGAACCCGTTATGGCCATTATGAGTTTTTGGTCATGCCTTTTGGCCTGACTAACGCCCCAGCCGTATTTATGGACCTGATGAACAGGGTGTTCCATGAGTTTTTGGATAAGTTTGTGGTTGTCTTTATTGATGATATACTGATATACTCCAAAAGCGAGACCGAGCATGAAGAACATTTGAAGTTGGTACTTGGGACACTCAAAGACAAGCAGCTGTTTGCTAAGTTGAAGAAGTGTGAATTTTGGCATGATTCAATCACGTTTCTGGGGCATGTAGTTTCGAAGGATGGTATTTTAGTGGACCCAGGAAAAGTGGAAGCAGTGGTTAATTGGTCGGCACCGAGGAATGTTCATGAGGTTAGAAACTTCTTGGGATTGGCGGGGTATTACCGTCGATTCATTGATGGGTTTTCCAAGATAGCAGTTCCTCTCACTGCACTCACCAAGAAAAATAATAAGTTTGAATGGACAGCAAAGTGTGAAGAAGGCTTTCAAGAGTTGAAACAGAGATTAGTGTCAGCTCCGGTGTTAACAGTTCCCATAGCTAGAGGCGGATTTGTTGTCTTTAGCGATGCTTCTAGGCTTGGTTTGGGGTGTGTACTGATGCAACATGGGAAGGTTATAGCTTACGCCTCACGCCAATTGAAAGTGTATGAGCAGAATTATCCCACTCATGATCTGGAACTCGCGGCAGTCATTTTTGCACTTAAGCTTTGGAGACATTACTTGTATGGAGAAAAGTGCAAAATTTATACGGATCACAAGAGTTTGAAATATTTCTTTACCCAAAAAGAATTAAACATGAGACAAAGGAGGTGGCTTGAGTTGATCAAGGATTATGATTGCACCATTAATTATCACCCAGGCAAAGCTAATGTTGTAGCCGACGCTCTAAGTAGGAAGTCAGTGGGACCGACAATTGCAGCTATTACCACTCAGCATAGGTTGTTGATGGATTTAGAAAGAGCCAGTATTGAAGCCTTTTCTAGTGA
Organism: Juglans microcarpa x Juglans regia; assembly: GCF_004785595.1. Taxonomy (NCBI): domain Eukaryota; kingdom Viridiplantae; phylum Streptophyta; class Magnoliopsida; order Fagales; family Juglandaceae; genus Juglans; species Juglans microcarpa x Juglans regia. The sequence goes on along the minus strand of NC_054597.1, from coordinate 16,968,944 downwards.
TACAAATGCTGTCATGGCCAGTTTAGTGGTTCAACCTGCTTTGATAGATAGAATCAAAGATGCTCAGAAAGTGGACTCAGAGTTGGTGAAGCTAAGGGAAGGGATCGGAAACGGGGACAAACCTGATTTTTGTATTTCCAAGGATGGAGTTTTGAGGTTTAGGAGTAGAGTATGCATACCTGCTGATGATGAACTAAAAAGGTTAATTCTTGAAGAGGCACACCGTTCTTTGTACACTGTTCACCCAGGGAGTACCAAGATGTATCGGGGTTTCAGAGAGTCCTTTTGGTGGAATGGCATGAAAAGGGAAATTGCTAAATTTGTAGAACAATGCCTGACTTGCCAACAAGTGAAGGCGGAACATCAGAGACCTACAGGATTATTACAGCCACTTCAGATTCCAGAGTGGAAATGGGAACATATCTCCATGGATTTTGTGACAGGTCTACCAAGGACCATAAGCGGGCAAGATGCTATATGGGTGATCGTGGATCGCTTATCGAAGACCGCCCATTTTGTGCCCATTAAAGTTTCTTATAAACTAGAGAAACTAGTGGAACTGTATGTACGGGAGATAGTGAGGTTGCAGGGAGTACCGGTATCCATTGTGTCGGATAGAGATCCTCGTTTTACCTCTAAGTTCTGGCGAAGCTTACAAGAGGCAATGGGTACTCGGTTAAGTTTCAGTACTGCTTTCCACCCTCAGACAGATGGACAATCAGAAAGAACTATTCAGATTTTAGAAGATATGTTGAGGGCATGCTTGATGGATTTCAAGGGATCTTGGATGCAACATTTACCATTGGTTGAGTTTGCATATAATAATAGCTTCCAGGCTAGCATTGGGATGGCACCTTACGAGGTTTTGTATGGCAGGAGATGTAGGTCTCCATTGTATTGGGATGAAGTAGGTGAAAGGAAACTTCTAGGGCCAGAGATTATTCAGCAGACCATAGAAAAGATAGATACCATTCGGGCTAGAATGAAAGCAGCTCAAAGCCGACAGAAGAGTTATGCAGATAAACGCCGCCTTCAGTTAGAGTTTGAGATTGGAGATAAGGTATTCTTGAAGATTTCACCAATGAAAGGAGTTATGAGATTCGGAAAGAAGGGTAAGTTGAGCCCTAGATACATTGGACCGTTTGAGATTCTTGATCGGATTGGACCAGTGGCGTACAGGGTGGCTCTACCACCGGCGTTCTCGGGGGTGCATAACGTGTTCCATGTGTCCATGTTGAGGAAGTACATCCATGACCCCACTCACATCATAGATCATGAACCCTTGCAGATTCAAGAGGACATGACCTACACCGAGGAACCATTGCGGATTCTGGACAGGAAAGAGCAAGTGTTGCGGAATCGAACTATTTCTTTGGTTAAGGTATTGTGGAATAATCATGCTATCAATGAAGCATCTTGGGAATTCGAGGAAGAGATGCGAGTAAAGTATCCTCACTTGTTCGAAAGAAATTATTATAGCTTGTAACGAATTCCGAGGACGGAATTCTTGTAAGGGGAGGAGGATGTAAGGCCCTGCCTCTTCATCAAAGTGGCCCGGATCAGTGCGTGAAAATGGCCCAGCCATTTTAGTGTTTAGTGAGAATTCCGAACGACGTCGTTTTTGAGGTGAGTGTTTTCTTCTTCAACTTCCGTTTCTTTCCGCATTTTTCTGTTTCAGTTTCAGTTTCTCCCGCATCTCTCTCGCGCACGTCTCTCTTTTCTTTTCGGTTTCATCTTTATTTCCAGTTGTTGGCATTGTTTTGAGGTTCCGAATCCCATGCCCTAGACTTCCTCATTGTTTCGGTTTCTCTCTTGCGCTGCATCTCATTCCAGTGAGTTGCTGTCTGCTGCATCTCTGTTTCTCTCCATTTTTACATTTCTGTTCTTCCTCTGCAAGTCAGCGAGCAGTACCTCTCATTCCTCCATTTTTTTCGACTGGTATGTGCTTCCTTCTCATCCTTTTAGGTTTCAGTTTCATCTACTGAAACTGTGCAGATTCTGTTCCCTAGTTTTTGGTTTGATTTTATCTTCATTTTCTGTAGTTTCTGTTTTAGCCGTGAGGTTTGGGTTGCGTTTTGTGAGTCTGGGTGTTGTGCGTGGTGAGTCTTCGGGTTTGTGTGTTCCGTGTAGTCAGTGAAGCTTTTGCTGGAGATTCTTGTTGCCATAGGTAAATTTTCTTGCCTCTGTTTCCCGCACACAGTTACACTTCCTCTCATTGATTTTTGTGGGTAATGGTTTCATTTCTAGATTAGTTTAGTGGGCGGCTCTTTGGGCTTTTCTTGGTATATTGAATTTCTTGTGGTGATTTGTCCGAGGTTTGAATTGTTTGAAGTTACATTGTAGTGAAACTGTTGGATTAGTGGTTGAGAAAATATTTAGAAGTACCGGTTCATATTTCCTGTTATGGAGTTGTGAAGGGAAAGAAGTGTGCTTTGTGACGTGTTATTTGGTTTGGAATGGTGGGTTGTAATTATTTAGAAGGAGGTTGTGATATTTTCTTTTAATACTTAGTTTATATATTTTTCTTATGAATAGGTGGCGAGATTGATAGAGGTAAGGTATAGATAATACGCTGCAGGAGTCAGGTAAGCGGGGTTCCTATCCTGGGTTTTATACAAGTTAATAAGACTAAAGTTGATTTTATGAAAACTTGCATAATTTGTATTGTGTTGGGAACTTGTGAAAACAAAGATCAACCTCGGTCACTATTCTGCATTATTCATGAAATCTGTGTGAAAAGGAGAAAAATATGTTCTGACATGCATTGTGTAGACATGAGCTAAATTCTGTCACGTGGTTTCTGAAATCTGGAAAAAAGAGCGATATTGAGAATATGAAAAGTTGTGCATTTATTTAGAAAGATGTTCTGGCTTTTGCGTTCTACATTTGTAAACTGTTTGATTCTGTTTTGGTACTCTGTATTATTTTGATATAACATCTGAAAACCTTTGGCATGGTGTACTGGTTTTCGTATCTGACTCTGTCTCTGCTTTGCTCTGTCTCTGCTCTGTTATGCTCTGCTCTGTTTGGGTTGGTACCAACTTCTCTGTCTCTGAGTGCACCTACTTTGGAAACAAAGTGGTTTTATTGTGGTCTTTCATGTGTGCACACTCGGGGCTCCGAGAAGAATAAAGGAAAGATTCACCTCTGTCTCTGCTTGGTTTGGCCACCGGGGTTAGCACAACCCTACCACGGGGGTGAAACATGGTCTCTGCTCTGTTTGATGCTCTGTTTTGATCTGATGATGATACCCAGTTTATGTTATGCCAAAGTACTATGGGTTTTACTTGTCTTAAAAACCATCGCTCTGTTATTATGAAAATATGTTCTATTCTGCATGATAACTCTGAAAAATTTTTTATTCTGCATACTCTACTTTATAAATGCTCATGTTTGCACGCTAGCATATGATTTCTGCTTACTGAGTTGTTGATAACTCACCCCCTATCATTATAATATTTTTTTCAGATGATGTGGTGAGTCCAAATGAGGACCTGGATTAGAATGCTGTTTGTGTTTAAGCTGAGGAGATGTTGGTAGAAGGAGGACTTCTGGTTTTATTAGTTTTAATGTCTTTGAGTTTTATTTATGTCTTGAGTTTAGTAAGATTTATGAAATTTTTAGTTGGTTTGTTATGACTATCGGGAGGTTATGGACCTCTTTGATTTATTATTATTGCATTAAAGATTGTGTGGAGTTTGTAATGAAATTATTGAGAAGATATGAGAATGATTTCATTTATAAGGTTTTTGGAGATTATCCTTTGGATGTGTTGGGAGACATGTTTATGAGTCGCAGGTAGTGATTCTCCAAGCCACCTGGGTTTGGGGCGTTACACCTTGTCCTTTCAGGGTGCCGGTGAGATGGGTGGCTTTGTTCTCCCTCTTGAAGGGGTGTTTAACCTTTCGAGGCTACCTCGCCCCTCAAGTTCTCATGCCGCCAGCCCTACCTCAGGAGCACGTAGTCATCTAGAGGAGGTTGTTTGAGCCATGGCTTAGAAGCTTTGAGGCTTTCTCTCTCCAATAATTTCTATATTTATTTTAATGTATTTTTCATTCTTCTGTCGTGACTTGTTTTGTGGCCCAAGGGAATGATCATCTTACGACCTAGATAGTCGACAATCAGGTTGACTCGGAGGAGAATAACCAATCGATGGGTTCATATATCGAGTAGGCACGCCAAGTTGTTTTAGCTGCCATGACAGAGCAAGATGAGAGGGCTAGGAACATGACCCAACACTCCCACTCTTCAGAAGATCATGTTGCCTTTCTTCAGTAGAAGGTGGGCAATTTCCAGTATGATTTAGGAAAACCCCAAGAGAAGGTAAAACGGAGTCACCTCGAGGCGAAGGTCTTGGAGGAGGAGCGCAACATGTGCATGATCGTCTTGGCTATTTGTACAAGGAGTTGGGAAAATGCTCAGAAGCGAGGTTCGGACTACACTGCTCATTTGACCCAGTCTAAAGAGGCTCAGCGGGAACAATCCATTCAGCTCAGTGTTGCTAATGGCGAGAGATTCTGTGCCAAGACTCAACTTGACGAAGTCAGTCGGGAGCTTAAGTAGCATGACCGATGATTCCTGCAATTGCACGAAGTTTCTAAAAGCTATAACCAGAGACTAGCAGCTTTGGACCTAAAGGTGATCGAGCTCGAGGCCAAGTTGGAGGTGTCTCGGGAAGAGGTAATTCGCCTTTCTTCCCAATTGGAGGCTTCTCGTAAGGTCCGTGATCCGGCTTGGGAATGGGTTATGAGCTCGGTCTCAAGCAGCTGAGAGATCACTTGCTGGCCCATCCCAAGGCCAACATACGAAGTTGAAGCTTAAATCCATCAAGGCTAGCCACGTTGCATACCAAGTCTTTGATTCCCTAGGCAAAGACAAGATGCCTTGTGCCTTTTCGTTCCTCGTTTGTCGTGATGCTTGACAATTTTTCTTACTGCTTATGTTACTATAAAAACCTTTCACCTGTTGGGTGATTTGTGTAAGATGTTTGATACACTTATTGGTTGTTAATTTGGACACTGGTTTTTATCGCTAAAAGAATTTTTTGTTTGTGTAATGATTTGGATAAGCGATGACTTGGCTTGGTTTGTTACCTGGTAGATTAGTTTTGCGACTAGCCACTTCTTTTCAGTATTTAGGTAGGAGGACAAATCTAGGTAATTTCCTCCCTTATTAACTGGGGTGAGTGGAGGCACTCGAGTTTAAGTTTAGGCTCGAGATGGTCTCGACGGCGCTACGGACAAGGAGGGAAACACTTCGTTGAGTTGTTTCCTTCGTTGTTCGCTAAGTGCAAGTGGAGGCACTCAACTTTAAGTTCAAGCGAGAGGCGATCTCGATCACGCTATGGGAAAGGAGGGAAACACTTCGTTGAGCTGTTTCCTCCTTTGTTCGCCGGGTGCAAGTGGAGACACTCGACTTTAGGTTCTGGCGGGAGGTAGTCTCGACCGCGCTATGGGCGAAGAGGGAAACAATTTGTTGAGTTGTTTCCTCCTTTTTTCACCAGGTGTGAATGGAGATACTCAGCTTTACATTTAGGTAGAAGATGGTCATGACCGCGCTATGGGCAAGGAGGAAAACACTTAGTTGAGTTGTTTCCTCATTCGTTTGTCAGGTGTGAGTGGAGACACTCGGCTTTAGGTTCTGGCAAGAGGTGGCCTTGATCACGCTATGTGCGAGGATGGAAACACTTCTTTGAGTTATTTCATCATTAGTTCGCCAGATTCCACTTGGGATTGGATGGACATCTGAAGTATCGGGACATGCAACATAAGGTTACCTGCCCCCGTTCATGACATATAAGATGTAATGTTCCTAACATGAATCTAGCATTATACAATATTCGCAGCAGATAATTTTTTTTTCTTAAGCAATACTATGCACCAAATTGATAATATCCCAAATAATTAAAATAAAATCCATACATACTTAACAAAATAAACATCCATGATTACAATACGGGTCTCAGAAGACTGTAATCTCAAAACATAAGAGACCAGGCTCTATAATTACATTACCAAAATATACTATTGAGCGAGTTCGTTGAGTAACTAGCGTAACTCGACTAACGATGCCAAAATACTATCCAAAAACCTAACTATGGAGGCCGTAAGCTCAGCATCACGTCTTCAGCAACTAATCAACCTCCTCCAGTCTGCCAGTGTCCGCTCCCTACTCTGGTCCTGACACATTGCCTACCATTTGAGGGGAATGGTTGTTGAGACTACCACGATGAGTTTTGATTACAAATCCCAGCAAGTTAATAGGAAACTTCCACACAGGTTAATGATGCATACATGACAGTAAAGGCATGAATGCATAATCAAAGTCAATAATAAGCATAACATAACAAGGCAAAAACTGGCATAACTTGAATTGAAACGTGAACTAAACTAGAAACTTGACATGACATGAACTTGAAATATGGCTGAGCATGAAATTGAAAGTGAACTAACTTGGACATGAACGTGAACGTGAAATACATGAACTTGGAACATAACATGGATGTGAACTTGAAACGTATTCTTATCTCATGGGGTCACCATAATAGAGTAGTCTTATCTCATGGGGTTATCGTGATAGCGTATTCTTATCTCATAGGGTTACTATGATAGAGTAGTCTTATCTCATGGGATTACTATGATAGCTCTCATGGGGTTACATTGATAGGGTAGTCGTATCTCATGGGGTTACCATGATAGCGTAGTTTTCTCATGGGAGTACCATGATAGAGTAGTCTTATTTCATGGGGTTACTATGATTGAGTAACAACAATAAACTGAACAATAACTTAACTGCACGAGGGCGTACATGAACATAAACTTGACATGACTTGAAAGACTGTTCCCGAGGTACACAAACTGTACTCGAGAGGAAATATGACATGAAACGAAAGCACAGAAGTCCTGACGTAACGTAACATGGATGAACGTACTTTGAAAGACATGACATACTTGAGACAGACAACATTTCGTAGCGTGACATAACATGTAATAGACAACATTTCATAACATGGCATAACATGTAACATAAGATATTACATGACATGACATACATGTAATAGATAGCATAACGTAACATAACATACTTGAAATAGATAGCAATACGTAATATAATAGATTGTGCAAAAGATAAGCATTTAGTGACATCATAAATCTTGTGTAACAGATAAACATGTAATGACATAGCATAGCATGACATATATGATAACATACACATAAACTATAGTTCCCTTACCCATCATACATACACAGTAAACTGATAGTAAGTTAAGAACTAACTTACCTCAATCATCGTGTTCTACTAGAATTCAAGCGCTATTACAAGGAACAATGAATAATGACTCTAAAAGTTATAAATTTAATTATTAACAATTAGAAATATGGAAAAATTTAACTTAATGTAAAATTACCATTTTACCCTCTACATCTAGTAAAATGACCATTTTACCCCTAACTTAAGGATTTTGCATCCTAACTCCAAAAATACTAAAATTTATATTTCTCATGTAAATTTTACTCTAAACTCAAATATCAACTTAGAAATTTTTTAAAAAAAATACAACTATGAAAAACTCACTATGGCTGAAACATCCATAAGTCATTTCTCTTGATTTTTGTTGCAATTTCTTCAAACTTCAAAACTCATGATTAAAACAAAATTTTGCAACAAAAATCTTCCTATCCTAAGTTTAAAAACATACTTAAAAAATCCATTAATAAAAAGCTAATCATCTGCACGGAACTTTTTAGTAAAAAGATCTCCACTCTTTAACTAAAAAAAAACCCTTGAATCACAAGTTTTGACCTTATTCAAAACATCTCCAGAAATTCTAAAAATATCAAATCTTACATCTAACATATTCATAACATCATCCTAAGATCAACCATACTTTAAAACATCAAACACAAGCCGCCGAAAATCACAAAGCAACACTTGGAGTTTTTGGTTCTACACTTAATCCAAAAACAGAATTTTTTTTTTTTCCTTAACTAGCTTTCATTCTTGATCCGTGACTTAAAACGATGAGATTTTTAAAATAAAACATCACATGGTTTAAAAATTTGTCCTAAAGAATATCCAACCATCAAACTTAAAATCACATGGCTAAACATCAATAAAACATGGATCTAACTCAAAAAATCAAATCTTAGGTCTAACAAAAATCATCTTGCATAGAAAAATCATATCTTTGAAACTAAAACTAAATATATTCAAACCAACATCCTAAAATGTATATAAGAGGCTTAGGATCATCAAATAAAAATATCAAAGCCATTGGAGTAAGATTAGACCACGAAATATTCAAACTTTCTCAAAACAGAAACTGTTTGTCCACTTCCAGTTTCTAATTTTCCATATCTAAGAAAATCTTTCATCAAAAGCTTTATTCATGCAAAAAATCCTCAATTAACATTCATAAACACATGTTAAAAATACTCCATAAAATATTCGGACCAATATATGTCCATTAACTTGGTCAAAAACTCTAAAATTTAACACCTATAATGATCTTTCCATGGTTAAAATAACTTTTGACTGACCGAATGACCACAAATAAGAACAACTTTCATAAATGAGTCATTACGAGAAAATACTTACAAATGGTCGAAAAGTGCCATGCAAAATAACTCAGAAAACTGCTCGAGAGAGCTCTTTTGGGTTTCTCTCTAAGAATGAGGTGAAGAAGTGATGAAATAGAGTGAAGTGTGTCTTGCATGACTTTATACTTCTGGAGAGGGGAGGTATGGGCCTTGAATGACCTTTGATTGGATGTGCCTATGTCACATAAAGTGAAAAATAGTGAGAGGCAAGGAATGCCTGCTACTACCGTGTAGTATGGAGGGTGATAAGGTGGTTTTCCCCTTTCACAACAAGGCACTATTGGGTGCAGACAAAGGCAATGGATGGCCTGCCATGTGGGGAGGAAACTTCTTCAAGATTTTTTGCCAAGGTGGCCAATTCATGAGCCTTGGTGGGCCTCAACCAAGTGGGCTTCAATTTGGGGTTTAGATAGGGTTTGGTTAGAGTTTGGAATGCTATCAAGCCAAAATCCAATTTTACTTGGCTCAATAAAAATTCCAATGTTTAAGGGGTTGAATAATGATGTCATAATATGAATTTGAGGAATTAATAGAATGTGAAAGTGATTTAATCAAGTGATTAAACACAATGCTAGAAATTGGATCAAATAGGGTTTGGAGGCCAACTTTAGGGTTTAAGGAAACCGTTTAGGGTTTCAGTTTTCAATCACGCTTCTGAGGTTTCAATTGGAATCTAACATTTAGGATTTCGCTAGGGTTTAAACTCTCTTTGGTTCGACACAATTTGGTTGATCAGATGGAAAACAAAATTTTGCTTAGGTGGCATGATCTTGCACCTTGATTTATTCACAATTCATCTCATTGTTCATCTTTGTGCCAAGTGTCCAATACTATTCACCAAGTGTGGCTAAGATCCTGCAAAGTGTCCAAATAAAATCTATCTAACCTAATTTCGATATTCCACTATGATTTTAAAAACACTGCACTAGATGCTACTATAAAGGTTACTATTCACCCCGAGAAAGTAAAACAAAAAATTTGTACTGTAAAATCCTAAATATGCACACAAACCTAACTTTGCAATTTATTTATTGAAATTCAATACCGAAGTGCCTCAAAATAAGCAAAACGCGTTTACGAACAAACGTTTCGTCCAAAAACTAAAAGTGGGATTATTGATTCATAAAATCTTAAATAACCATTGGATTCTAATGGTGCAGACCATAACTCAATCTGACACTTCTAACTACATCAAATAAATAAAGTCGCACTTTTAGCACCATAGCGAGTGATAACTTAAGCTATGTTGACAGACTAAAACCTATGCGATTGGTCGAATCATGAAAACTTACGGTGTTTTCATGAGCTTCCTAAAGCCTATAAAAATTCCACCAATGAACTTCTAGCGGGCTGTTACAAACCGGGCTATGGGCGAGGAGGGAAACACTTCATTGAGTTGTTTCCTCCTTTGTTTGCCAGGTGCGAGTGGAGACACTCAACTTTAGTTTCTAGCGGGAGGTGGTCTTGACCGCGCTATAAGCAAGGAGGGAAACACTTCGTTGAGTTATTTCCTCCTTGTTCACCAAGTGCGAGTGAAGACACTCGGCTTTATGTTTAGGCGGGAGATGGTCTCAACCGCGTTATGGGAGAGGAGGGAAACACTTTGTTGAGTTTTTTCCTCCTTTGTTTACCAAGTGCGAGTGGAAACACTCGACTTTAGGTTCTGGCAAGAGGTGGTCTTGACCGCGCTATGGGAGAGGAGGGAATATTTCATTGAGTTGTTTCTTCCTTTGTTCACCAAGTGCGAGCGGAGACACAATATGTGGGCAAGTAGTCTTTTATTGAATAAGTATGATTACATAGAGGATTTTATACGAGATACTTTTTCAAGTGTGTGGTATTCCACGGGTGAGGCAATTCTTTTCTTTGGGCGTCTCTGAGGTGATATGACCCTAGTCTGTGACATGCCACAATTATGCACTAATTTTCCCATTGCGGACTGAAATTAACTTCTTCTGCTGTAGGGACACGTGCTTCCCTTTAGGACTAAATCTCCTACCTAGAAGGATCTAGGCCTAACTCTTCTATTGAAATATTACTCTGCTTTCCTCTTGCCAATTGCAACCCTGGTCTCCGCCTCCTCTCTTTTCTCTTAGAGCAAGTTAATACTTTCTTCCAGTGCTTTGATGTTTGGCCCTTCCCTAAAATGCTGGGTTCTATGGCTTGGTATTCCCACTTCTACTAGAATCATTGCTTCGCTGCCATAGGTTAGGGCAAAAGGTGTTTCTCCCATTGGAATTTTGGTGGTTGACTTAAACGCCCACAATACCCCGAGGAGTTCCTCGGTCCAAGCACCCTTTTTTTCTTCTAGTCTCTTCTTCAGTATGTTCATTATCGTCTTATTTGTCGCCTCAAATTTCTCGTTGGCCCGAGGGTGTTTGGGGGAGCAATACTTAACCTTTATTTCGAGCTGGGCACACCAATGTCAATAGTGCTCAAAGTCGAACTACTAACCATTGTTCGAAATGATGGTTTGTGATATCCCAAATCGACATATAATTATTTTCCATAGGAATCTGGTGACATTTGGTGAGGTGACGGTCGCCAATGCCTCAGCTTCTTTCCATTTTGTGAAGTAATCGACGGTGACGATTGTGAACTTCGCTCCCCTTTACCCGGAGGCATAGGACTAACTAGGTCTATGTCCGATTGAGCGAATGACCATAGAGATGTGATCAACGTCAGTTTTTCTGGCGGGAAGTTGGGCACTGGCGCATGTTACTGACATTGAACACATTTCCTGGAAAATTATTTCGCATCCTTGAGGGCATGCGGCTAGTAGTACCCGACGCTCATAGCCTTAGCCACTAGAGTTCTTCCCCCAAGTGATTTCTGCATATTTCTTCATGCACTTCCTCTAGGACAGACTGCACCTCCTCTACGCCTCCTCTTTTGATACACATCGTAAAAGGGGAGCGAGAAAACCCTGTTTGTATAATGTGCTATTGATCATGGTGAAGCGGGCGACCTTTTTCTTAACTTTCCTTCCTTCTTCTTTGTTGTGTGGGAGTTCCCTAGTAGTCAGGAACTTAGCTATGTCACGTGCCCATTCCAGGGCCTCTATGCTTATTTCTGTGATTTCGAGTTTGATAGCTAGGACTTCTATTGTTCAGGTTATCACCTTCCATGGTAGGGTGTTCTCATCCCTCCCAGATGCTACTCGCGCCAGCCTATCAACCTTCCAATTGTCCTCCCAAAGGACTCGGCTGATTTGGAAGCAACTGGAATGATCACTCCTTTCTTGCACCTCTTACATGTATCTTTTTAGCTTTTCGCCCTTCACCAAATATTCTCCTATTATTTGGTTGACTATCATTTTGAAGTCCACCTTCATGTCGACCTCCTTTGCTCCCAGAGCCCCTGCTATGGTGAGTTCTACCAATACTACTTCATGTTTGGCCTCATTGTTGGTGATCCTAAAATCAAGCCTTATTGTGTAGTACAATTACATGTCATCCTTCACCATCACATACACTCATACTCCCTAGCAAAATGGCAAGACGAGTCGTCAATGTACACTTGAAATGGTTTTCTAGTATGGGGCTCCCATATTTTATGGAGAACTCGATTATGAAGTCAGCTAGTACCTGTCCTTCTATTGCAATTCAGGGAAGATAATCAATATCTAGACCACTGACAATACTCTTATGTAGTAGACCGACTTTTAGGCTTTTCCTTCCTCATGCATCAGAGTGGCAGACATGACTTTCTGTTTGATCGATAAATATAGGAGCGGGATCTCTCCTTGCTTGGTTTGTCTCAGGAGTAGGGGATGTGATAGGTACTCCTTAAGTTGCACAAAAGCTTTTTTGCACTTTGCATCCTAATTGTGTACTCTCTCCACAGGACTTGAAAAATGGTAGGCATTTGTCTGTCAATCTCGACACGAATCTATTGAGTGCTGCTATCCTCCCAACCAGCCTTTGCACTTCGTTCAGGTTCCTTGGTGGATCCATGCCGATGATATCTTGTACTTTCTTGGGATTTGCCTCAATCCCTCTCTTGGATACCATGAAGCCTATGAACTAGCCTAATTGTTCTTCAAATGCACACTTTTTTGGTTTAAGCATCATTTTGTATTGTTGTAGTACACTGAAAGCTTCCCTCATATCCTATATGTGTTGTTATGGTTCTTTGCTTTTGACAAGCAAGTTATCCATATATACTTTCATGTTATGTCCAATCTGCTCTTTAAACATTTGGTTCACTAACCTCTGGTATGTTGCTCCTGCTTTTTTCAAACGAAAAGGCATTACCTTATAGCATTATAATCCATGGTCAATTATAAGTGCCATTTTTATTGCTCATTAGTATTCATCCAGATCTAGTTATAACCGAAATAGGCATCCATGAAACTTAGCATCCAGTGTCCAATCGTGCAGTCCACATTTATGTCGATCTGAGCAGTAGGAAGTTGTCCTTGGGGCAAGCTTTATTAAGATTAGTGAAATCGACACACATTCACCACTTTCCATTAACCTTCTTTACAAGCACCACGTTTGAGAGCCATTTCGAGTAATGGGTCTCTCTCATAAATCCTATTTTCAAAAGGCAGTCGACTTCCTCCATGATAGCTATTTATTTCTTGGTACTGAACCTTCTTTTTCTTTGCTTGACTGCTCGTACCTTCAGGTTGATGCTGAATTTATGTTCTATAACTTCTGCGTCGATTTCTGGAATATCCTTATGGCTCCAGGCAAATACATCTCTATGTTTGGCGAGCAACTATTTCTGTTGCTGCCATTCTCTGCTTCCCCATCTTGGTCACAATCCTTATTGTAGCTTCTGGGTGAGCTGGGTCTAAAGTGATTAACTCAAGAGGCTCATCGACTTTGCCGAACTTCAGGGCCCATTCATCCCAGGTCTTTACTTTCTGTACCATGATCTCTAGGGGAGAGGGCAGGGGCGGCCGCTCGCCGAAAGCTAGCAGCTCAACTACTCTGACTTCCCTTTCCCCACCTTTGTGTTCTTGTATGTAACATTCCCTGACCAACACTTGCTTGTCACACATCTCTCCAATACTTGTTTCCATGGAAAACTTCATTTTTAGGTGATACATAGAGGTGATGGCTTTGAGGGCATTCAGGGTTAGGCGTCCGATAATGGCATTGTAAGATGAGTGGGTCTTGACTACCAAACAAATCTATCATTGTGGTGATTGTATGTAAGATAAGGGTGATGTCTAGTTGCATTATTTCTCCCAAAAACCCCTTCAAGGGTGTGGGTGACGGGCGCAACCTGCTTTGGTCGATTCCCATCCTTACGAAAGCATCCCAAAAGGGATGTCAGTTGAACTATCGTTGTCAACCAATATCCTCTGTGGCATAATTGGCTATCAACATTGTTACTACCAACACATCATCCTGTGGGTAGATCACTCCCTTGCAGTCATTGTCATTGAAAAATATAATGGTCGATTATCGTGACTTTGGTTGTTTAGCCAGCCTTACAATGTTGAAGACTTCTTCATATCTAGCTTTGCAGGATAGGCTTTTCTTCCAGAGGAGGTCAGGCTACCTCCAGCGAACCCTCTAGCGATGGTGTGGATTTCTCCGAGAAGAGCATTGTTTTGGTCTTGACTTTGGTGAGGAGCCCAGGCGTTTTTTCTCTCAGGGTTTTCCTTTTTCTAAGAGTTTCACTCCTACAACATCTTTGCTCTTGGTCTTGTGACTCTTGTCTCTGTTTTCCCAGTCGCCTTATAAGCTAAGAATTATGAGCGACCAGATGCTCAAGCTCACCGCTGCCTTGCATTTCCTCGATCTTTTGGTTCTAGATGTGTTAGTCCTCCATTCGGTGCCCCCTACATTATGATAAATGCAAAATCACTGGGTCCTTTGAACACGACTATTGTCACCTTGAATTGGTTCCTCAATCTTGTCCTGGACATTCATGTTGGAGTACTGGATCCTGGGTTCAACGTTTGTGTAGTGACACCTCCTTCTCGCCTTCTTTCATGCGGGTTCTTTTTTGCCATGGGATCCATCTCTCAATCTCTTCCCTGACCCACCTTCTATGTCTAGTCCTTCGCCTACTCCATCTCTGACTTTCTTGGTGCGTTCAGGTCGTAAAGTGTCTATAGTTTTGACAAAGTCGTCTACCCCGACCATGAATTAGCATAGAGTGGTTAGGGTCTTCCTCGCCAGCTCTACCATCCTGTGTTCCTTGTTGAAATGGGCGAGCAAAGCCTTCAAGCTTTCATCATCCTTCGTTTGTTTCAAGGTAAGGAGATACGCAGTAGGTCTCCTTTTCCTTCTACTTACCATAAAATGGGTCAAGAACTGCCTACCTATCGCTTCGAAGTTGTCTATGTAGCCCAGTTGCAATGCTCCAAACCATCCCCGAGTGGCTTCTTTCAGGGTTAAAAGGAAGCCCAACATGCGATCTCCCTGGGAAAACCATGGGGTGTCATATGAGCTTTGAACATTTCCAATTGTTCAACAAGATCCTTAGGTACATCATACATCTCGACCTGTGGAACCTTGAGCTTTGGTGGGAGCGGTATTGCCATGATCTTTGCACTATACGGTAGGTCAATGCTAGTGAGTAGCTGGTCGACAGATGAAAATGCGCCTATCTTCTGGGCCATTTTCATGTATTTGTCAATAAGGTTACGTAAATCGTGCTGCATCTTCTAGATCTGCCCGTGCTCTACGACTTCACCTCTTCCTGCTCAACATGGTTTGGTGTAGCGTCTTCTCCTGAGGTGACACTCCTATGCTTTAGAGCCTCCATTTCTACTGTCATCTTTCTCATTGTTTCTTTCATTTCTACTAGTCTTCCTTCCATGTTTGTAGAAATGGCTTCCTTGTCTCAGGTCTCTCAGGAGAGGGTTGTTGTAGGCATGTGAAAGGCACGTTGAGATACTAAAATCCCATAAGTGGCGCCAACTATTATGGATGTGTTACACACTCCTGCGAATGCCCACCATGAACCTGCACCAAAAGAACAAAAAAAGGCATGAAGGGTACTAAATGCCTCCAATGCCTGAGTTAGATTGCTAATACTGTGTTGTTATGAATACAAGCATTATATCGAATTACCTAGAACTTGAGTTCCCTTCAATATATATAAAACATGGGATAAAGCAATAGATCTTATGTAACAGTCCAGTCCCCTGGCTCAATCTCAACTCGAGGCCGTTAATATTTGAATGGTCCATTATCTGATAAGGAGTGGTTATCTTGGAGGGTATTGGATGTGACCTTATTTTGCGAGTTTGCCTCTGGATCAAGATCCGTCATTAATATACGACTTGTCCATTATGCGGTGTTGATACTGGTAAGTGGGCTTCACTGGATCTTGGGCTTTTGAGGTGTGGGGCTGGCCCAGTTGTAGAGGAAGATTAGTGTCCTTCCAGATTGTGATTCGAGTTTAGTGCCCCGTGGAAGTTATGCCATGAGTGAAAAAATTTTATTTAATAGAGCATGCAAGACTATCGCAAGTTAGAGAGTTCAACTAGATGTCTATGAGATAGATAGATAAGTAGATAAACATTCTAAACTTTATCATCTTTGGTGATCAAAACGTCCACGTACATTCGAATTTGGTCTTTGAGTTTTTCTTTTTCTTTTTTTTTTCTAAGCAAGCTTGCATATTATAAATAAAAATAAAACTATTACAAACTACTAAGGAGGGTGTTTTCCACTGTCGATATACAAAATAGTAGAAGGAATAATATCTAATACAATGCTGCCAAACAAATAGTTTGTAGATGTCCATTGCGCAACCAAGTGCGCAAATCGATTTTGGGATCGATCAATCTTGTAAAAGCTCCAGCCTATGTGGGATTTCAAAGAGTTTGCAATATCTTCTGAAATTGGTGCTATTTGCCAGATCTGTTCTTCTTTATAAATAGAAGAAATCACCAACTAAGAGTCTCCAACTAGAGAGATAAAAGGATGGTTGAGGTGTTCCGCCATTTTAAGAGCTAACTTTGCCGCAAGTTCCTCTGCAATTACTGGGGTCGTAGTAAAATTTGTCTCAGTCCAGATTTTGATTACTTCTCCTGTTGAGTTTCTACTCACAGCTGAAGCCAAGGAGAAAGAATTTCTGACTGCTGCATCAAAGGAAATGCATATTTGATTTTTGAGAGGTTTTTGCCATTCCTTCTCCACTTTGGATTCAAGCTTTTATTTCCATGCATGAAGATTTTCTTGATAAGAGAGATTTAGCTATTGTGAAAGATTGTGAAGAGAGAGTTCCTTGTGATTATGGACTTGGTCATTTTGAAGCCTCCAAATAAAGTCTAGAATCAGACTAGCAAAAACTTTGAAAGGGTGTTCTTCCTTGTAAGTAAGACCGAGTTTTTTCTGGGGGTATAAAATAAACTGGAACCAATCCTTCATTGAATTTACTGTCAAGGAAGATAGATTTAAAGGACATCTGCTACAACTCCAGAGAATTCTAGTTATGGGGCATTCGATGAATAGGTGCAGGAGATTCTCTTCTTTTTCATCACAGAGTGGACAATTTATGGAAGGAATGCTCGGAATGAACCTTTTAAGGCACTCTCTTGTTGGTAAAATATCTCAAAGTATCTTCCATAAGAGGAGATTGTGTCGGTCATGGATCCTGAGTTTCCAAATTTTCCCCTATGATATATCCGGGATTGCTTCTCTGGAGTAGTTGGCTGTAGTTGATGCAAGATGGTGGCACTTTTAACTGAGAAAATCCCATTTTGGGTTTTAGTCCAAATAGCACAATCTGTGGCTTGATCAGAGTTGGGTAAAGGAAGTTTAAGGATTTCCTTTATGCTTTCTTGTTGGAACACGGATGTTAGCAATGGGAAATTCCAAGATTTATCATTATGAATAATCAGGTCTGAGACCTTGAGGGTAGTCGAGAGATCAGCTGTGTGGGTGAGGGGGAAAGGTTTAAAGTTTTCCAGAGTTGGAATCCAGGGATCTAGCCAAGCTCTCACAGACAAATCATTTGCAATTTTGAAACATGTACCTTTTTCCAGTAGTGGTCTTGTCTTTAGAATTTCTTTCTAGAGACTCGAGTCAGTTACCTTTTTGGTTGCTAATTCAAAGACGCATGATTTCAAATATTTCTTGGATAGAAACTTGTGCCAGACGTTGTTGCTTGGTTGGCTCATTTCCCATCTTGCCTTCGCTATCAAGGCCACATTCATATTTTCCATCAGTCTTAATCCCAGTCCACCATCTTTTTTCAGTTGGCAAATAGATTTATATGATTTTAGGCAAAGCTTATGCTTTTGGTTATTTGCTTTTCTCCACCAAAAATTTTTGAAACTAGTATTTAGCTTCTTGCAGATTGATTTGATAGCATATGCATTGACATTTTATATGTTGGGATGGCGCTTGCTACTGATCTGATGAGCATAGTTCTACCCGCTTGAGAGAGCATTTTTTATTTCCAGCCATCCAGCCTTTTATTAATTTTCCCCATCAAATCTTTGTAGTCCTCTTTCCTGGATTGACCAAATGTTGTCAGCATGCCCAAATATTTTATTTTTGAGGTCGACTCTTTGTATAGCATATTCTCTGAGATTAGTCTTCTTGTTGCTTGACTAGTATTTTGAGTAATGTAGATAGAGGATTTGCTTTGATTAAGGCACTGGCCAGACCAAGCTTGATAATTATCTAGAGTATTATTGATCGCCTAGATCGACCTTTCTTTCGATTTTGCAAAGATAGTTAAATCATATGCAAAAAGAAGGTGAGATATTGGGGGACTTTTTCTGCTGATTTTAATACCTTCTAATTTTTTCAATTCTTCTAATCTAGCCAATAGCCTTGAAAGTACCTCTGTACATAGGATGAACAGAAAGGGCGAGATGGGGTCGCCTTGCCGAAGACCCCTTTGTGCCTTGAAGAAACCTTTTGGGGATCCATTGATAAGGATAGAGAATGAAGCCCAAGAAATGCATTCTTTAATGAGATTTATCCAAGTAGAGTTAAAACCCAAAGCTCCCATAACAACATAAAGAAAATTTCATTCAATAAAGTTGAAAGCCTTTTTCATGTCTAGCTTTAAAGCTGTCTGACCTTTCTTACCCTTGTGATGCTTTAGGTGATCAAACATCTCATGGGCTATTATAGAATTTTCCTTAATATTGCGATCAGGAACAAAGGCCGTTTGGAAAGGTGAAATTATGGATGGAAGGGTTTTTTTCATCCAATTTGCCAAAATTTTTGTGATGATTTTATAAATGACATTTGTCTGGCTTATTGGCCATAAATGTTGAGGGGAAACGGGGTTTACTATTTTTGGGATGAGGAC
Source organism: Juglans microcarpa x Juglans regia (assembly GCF_004785595.1). Lineage (NCBI taxonomy): Eukaryota > Viridiplantae > Streptophyta > Magnoliopsida > Fagales > Juglandaceae > Juglans > Juglans microcarpa x Juglans regia. The sequence continues at coordinate 16,950,099 of NC_054597.1, read as the reverse complement.
TATGTGGGTGTGGTTTATTTGTTTCAGAAGTTTCCCACTTCTAAAGAAATTTTGAACTGTCGCGACCACATCTTTTTTGATAATATGCCAGTAATGTTTGTAGAAAAGAGTTGTCATCACATCTAGTCCTTGTGCTTTATGATTTGGAATTTGTTTGAGAGCACCAAGAATTTCCAATTCTGAAGGCATAGCTATTAGGAGTTTATTTTCATCTTCTGAAATCTATCTTTTGAAAAGGTTTTCTAGATGCTCCAGGAAGATAGTATTTGTAGAGGTATAAATGGATTTAAAATAATCTATGAAAGTATATTCAATGATATCTTGATCCATTGTCCAAATACCTGGGCTTAGCTTGATTGAGTCTATCTCATTTCTTCTTCGACGGATAGTCGTTGACAAATGATAAAACTTTGTATTTAGGTCAGTTGTGGTGAGCCAGTTGATTCTTGATTTTTGTTGCCAAAGAGTTTCTTCATTTTTGAGTTGTTCTTGAAGTTTGTAGTGGAGAAACTTCTCCCTCTGTAAGCTCCACTAGTTCGGCGGATTACTCTGCAGATTGCTTATCTCTGACTCGAGATGCTGGATGTTGGTCTGGATCTTCCCAAAGTGGATTTTATTCCAATGCTTGAGTGCCTTTTTTGTTTCCTTGATTTTATTGCATAGAATAAAAGCTGGGTTCCCATAGAATTGATGGTTCCATATCTCTTGAATTATAACATTGCTGAGTGGTTCTCGAGTCCAAAATTCCTCAAATTTAAAAGGAGAAAGATTCTTCCTTGTCTTCATAGTGTTAAGCAATAGGGGATTATGATCAGAGGTTGAAGAAACAATGTGTTGGACAATGGCATTTGGAAAAAGTAGGCGCCAATTTGCATTGGCTATACCACGGTCCAATAGTTCTCTAATCATTGTCTTTCCCATTTGATTATTTGTCCATGTGAAAATAGGTCCTGAGAAGTCAATATCGATGAGGCCATGAGATTTGTAGGCCGCCTATGGATGAGGACGTACTGGTCTGCCACCATACTTATCTTGTTGGCCTAATAAGTCGTTGAAATCGCCTATGTAGAGCCATGGACCATTAAAGGAACAGTGAGTTGAATCCAAATGAGTCCAGAATTTTGCTTTTTATTGCCATTGTGCTGGGGCATAAACAAAAGTTGCTAACCAAGGATTATTGAGAGGATCAGAATAAACCAAAATAGAAATAGCATTAATATGAACCGGTTCAATATCCACACCCGGTCGCCATAATAACAAAAGGCCTCATTTTTTTCCAGAGGCGGGGACATGTACAAAAAGGTGGAAACCAGTCTATTTACAATAGTAGAGGTGTATCATTAGACACCATGGTTTCCGATAACAAGATAATACATGGATTAAACTTATTTATAAAAGCCCTTAAACTTCTTATTGTTTTTGGGCAAGCTAGACCCCTGCAATTCTAAACCAAGGACTTCATGGAAGAGCTAGAAGCATGGTAGAGCTCGCCTCGTCAGCTTTCTTGGATTTTCCGAGTAGTGATGCCTTAGATGAAGCTCTGGTGTATGGCCTTGATCTTGCAGCTTCCTTTGTTTTTTTAACCTTACCAGATGATGCTCCTTTTGATTTAATAAAAAGTAACAAACCAGCCACTTCTTTTTCCTCATCTCCAGCAATTTTGAAAATGCTGCCTGTCTGTGGGTTATCAAACTCAAGTATCTTGCACTTTTGTTCTTGGTGGATTAGAGCCTTGGTCAGAGAGAGGTGCCGCCCTTTTGATAGGGGTTAGTGAAGTTGAGTTGTCCTAAGTACCTGCTTGAGAACCAACTTGTAGCGAAGACTCAACAAAACGTATGTTGGGCCTTGAGTCTACCGAGTGAGCACTTAGTATTACTGGATGATAAGTAATAGAAGGCACAAAATTTAATTGTTTTGGTTTTGGATCCAACAGGCTTAAGGCATTGAAAGGGGGACCAGACTTCGATTTGTTATTTTGGGCCATACCTTCCAGTGGGCTTTTCAAGCTCTCTGTCGTCTCTCATGGGCCCTGTAGAAAAAGACCAGTCGGAATCTGCTGTGAATTATTGCTTACCACCAACGAGAAACCAGTCAGTTTAGTTTGCATAAAGACTTCCACATTTGTCTTCAACCAACTGGAGACCCATTCTTCAGTGTTTATAGATGGAGAAAAGATAAAATTCTTCAAGTTCGTCCCTGTGAGGTTACTGCAGAGGACCTGTTGAGAGATTGATTGAGAACCATGTGTCTCTTAAGTGATTGATGGAGCAAAGTTTGGTGGAGGAGAGTTAACACCCAGAGTGAATGAGAGAGTTTCAGTAGTTGGAGGGCCATTTATTATAGTTGGAGGGCTACTGTAGACTACAGTCAATGGGGCCATCCTCACCATCCAATCCAAAGGGAGTTCACAAACTAGAATGCCGCTGTGAGCGTCAATAACGACGCCGCTGTGAGCGTCACTCAAGATGCCTCTATGAGAACCACTAAGAACGCCACTGAAAATGCCGCTCCAAGGGGCTGGGAACATCTGTGGAAATGTCAGTTTTGGCCCGGATTCCTTCTGCCTTGTCGAAATATGGGAGGTGAGTTGATTTTTCGCTAGGTTTTCCACTAGATTGCCTTTAGAAATTCCACTAGGTTTGCCGATTGCATCTACATGAGATTTGAAATGATACTCGTTTGGGCTTTTGCTGGAAATAAGCTCATAGGGAGAATTAACTCTAATCGGAGGTTTGAATGAGTAATCTTTGTGAAAGGTCCGATTATCAGCTTGATGAAAATCCCAGTTTTTTCCCAATTTCCCTCTAAAGAACGAATTTCCTCTTACAGAGAGGTCTTCTTCTGTTATAACAGCTTTTCTTTTCCCTTTTAAAGCTAAATAACAGCTTTTCCTCTTATAGGTGTTGATAACAGCTTTTCCTTTCCCCTTTAACTCAAAGACGAAGTCCTATATTTAGCTGCTACATTGTCTTTAACACTATCACCCCGTACGTGTTTTTCCTTTCCTAAACTCAACGGGATTACCAAACACAATAGTATTACCAAGCTACCGACTCAATCTGTATATATATATATATATATAAACACCAATGTAGGCATATCATTATATTAGCATTCTCTTAATCCCACAGTACTACTTTACAATTTGATTATCTCTTTCAAAGTTCTCAAACACCCTACTCAAAAGATGATGGGTATCAACGGGGGCAGAAAGTCAAAATTTGCAGCCAAGAAGAAGGATATGTGGGTTCGTCCTATGAAGGTACCGTGGTTGCAGAATATAGGAACAACAACAACTACGCAGTCTGTTACAAGAACCACTTAAGCAAAGATGAATCTCATGCACTAATTGCGGTTATGGGTGCGGACGAGCTCAGGCCAGCACTACCCAATATTAATTTGGCAACAGATGATCATGATGAGTTTGTTCCATTTGAGGAGGTGGATGCGTTTGACAACAAGGGTCGTTGGTGGGTGGAAAAGAGGTGGGAAAGATTAGTGGCAGGATGTTAGGTTGCTGCTTATGGGTAGTCACAATTTTCCAAAATGTAATAGAGAACTTGATAAAAGTAGTGATTCCACATATATTTCATACAAATTCATTACAGCTAAGGGTATGTTCAAGGCAACCCATCCTCTAGAAAATACAAGAAGAAATTACAATTCCAGATACAAGTCATGAAAATCTCTCTCCTCCTCCTTCTTGTCACTTATACACTCAGTGCTTTCTTCTAACAAAATTCCCATAACAGAAAATGAAAGTAAATAAGCTGACAGCTTGAAAATAAAACAAATTCTTACAGATACTCTAAATGCAACGTATGGGAAAGTAATGAAACACACAGCTTCTAGTCTCCAAAATAAATGAAACACACAACTTCAAGTATCTAGAGCTTCGTAACCTAGCTTCTTCAACACAGCATTCCTATCTTTCCTCAACAACACCGTTTCGAGTTTATTGTTCTTAAAGTGAAAGTAACTTATCTCTTCTTCCTCAATTCCACTCTCTAGCACGAGGGTCATCTCAGGGCTCCTAACAATTCTCCCTTCCTTAAAGCACGTTGCGCACAAGGTGTGGGTAAAGTTGCCTGAGCTTCCACAATACCTCCCATGTATTTTCTTCCAATGTCGCTCCATACCATTTAACCAAAACATTTATCACTGCTCGATCCCCTTGGCATTTCAACCTGTGGTCAACTATTGCTTCAAGCTCCGACAGTACTTCCCCATTGGAATTAGTGGGGGAAGGGTTGGAATAGGCTGGATCTGTGAACCTAATTTCTTCTTTAGGCAAGAGACGTGAAAAGTGGGATGAATTTTTGAAGTTTTGAGCAGATTCAAGCGGTAAGCCACATCCCTAATTTTCTAAACCATCTGGAACAGACCATAAAATCGAGGTGATAGCTTCATATTACAATGCGCATCAAAGATTTCTGGTGATATGGTTGCAAGCAGAGTTACACCCAATCCCCCACTTGAAAGTTCCTTTCTTTTTGTTTTTGTCAACATATAGCTTCATATGATGTTGTGATTGTTGTAAATTGATCTTCAATTCCTTGAGAACTTGATCACGACTGCATAATATCCTGTCCAAAGAGTCATTAACTTATGTCCCTAGAATGTAAGATAAGAGTTGGGGGGAGGGTACTCATATAATGCGTGAAAAGGTGTTAACTTTGTAGCTGTGTGGTAATAGGTGTTATACCACCATTCCGCAAAGGGTAGCCATTGAGCCCACTTAGAGGGTTTATCTCCAACATAGCACCTAAGATATTCCGCCAAACATCTGTTTAAGGCCTCCGTCTGGCCGTCCGGTTGAGGGTGGTAAGCTGAGCTATAGTTGAAAGGGGAGTCTTCTAGAATGAACTTAGGACCACGAGGTCCCTATCTGAGACTATCGATTTGGGAAGGCCATGCAATTTAAAGGCAAAACTCATAAACAATGATGCCACCTTAGAAGCTGTATAGGGGTGTGAGAGGGGTATAAAATGACCAAATTTTGTAAAACGATCCACCACCACTAAGATCACATCATACCCTTGTGATTTTGGAAGACCTTCTATGAAATCCATAGAAATGTCTGTCCAAGCTTGCTATGGAATGGGCAAGGGTTGTAGAAGTCCAGCCAGAGGGTTAGTCTCATATTTAATGGACTGGCAAACATCACATTCTCGAACCAGCCTTTTAACATTTTTTTTCATGCCCTTCCAATAAAAGTCACTTTTTGCTCTTTGGTATGTCTTGAGGTAGCCTGAGTGGCCTGCTAGAGGATTGACATGAATGTATTACAACACTTTCTCCTTGGCGCTAGATTCTGAGACAATAACAATCCTGCCCTTTTATAATACAATACCCTGCTGGATTTGATACCCTTTAGGTGGATCTATGTTGCTCGTCACTTTGAGTATCAACATCTTCATTTCTGCCGAATTAGTGTAACTGGACTTGAGTTCATCAATCCAGTCTGGACTTGGGAATGATATCATAGCTAGTGCCCCCTCTTGAACCTCAATATCCTCTAATTTTGTGACAAGGCATCAGCTGCCTTATTTTCTTTCCTCCTTTTATAAGCAATAACAAAGTCATAGCCCATTAGTTTACCGATCCACCTCTGCTGTGTAACCGTGCCCACTCTTTGTTCCAGTTAGGAATTTTAGGGCTTGTTGGTCAATTTTAATGATAAAACTGGCCTAAGAGATAAGGGCACTACTTTTTAACTGATGTCACCAAGGTAAACAGCTCTTTTTCATATGTAAAAAGTAGGAGAGCCTTCCCCTTGAGAATCTTACTCATATTGGCAATTGGTTGATTTAATTGCAACAAAACGGTTCCTATTCCCTTTCCATTAGTGTAACACTCAATAGTGAAAGGGTGTGAGGAATCTGGTAACTTGAGAACTGGTGGCTGAGTGATAGCCCTTTTAAGAGCATTGAATGCCTTAGTCGACTCTTCAGTCCAATGAAAGGCATTCTTTTGCAATAACTCTGTTAGTGGTGTTGCAATAGAGCCATAATGCCTTATAAACTTACGGTAATAGCCCGTTAAGCCCAAAAAACCCTTGAGAGACTTCACATTTTTCGAAATTGGCCAATCCAACATAGCAACTACTTTTGATGGGTCAGCCTTAACCCCTTCAGCACTGATTATATGCTCGAGAGAGTCAATTTTAGAGACCCCAAACAACATACCACTTGTTGGGTTGTTGCTTATGGGTAGTCACAATTTTCAAGAATGTAATAGAGAACTTGATAAAAGTAATGATTTCTCATATTTCATAGAAATTCATTACAGCTAGGGACTGTTCGAGGCAACCCATCCTCCAGAAAATACAAGAAGAAATTAGATTTATAGACATGATCATGAAAATATTCTCCTCCTCCTTCCTGTCACTTGTACACTCAGTGCTCCCTTCTAACATAATTCCCAAACCATAAAAGTAAAGTAAATAAGCTGACAACTTGAAAATAAAAGGCATTCTCACATACACTCTAAATGCAACGTATGGAAAATTAATGAAACACACAGCTTCAAGTCTCCAAAATAAATGAAACACACAGCTTCAAGTCTTCAGAGCTCCATAACCCTTAGCTTCTTCAATGCAGTGTTCACAACTTCCCGCAACGACTCCATTTCGAGTTTATTGTTCTTAAAGTGAAGTAATTTATCTCTTCCTCCTCAGTTCCCCTTTCCAGCACAAGGGTCATCTTAGGGCATCTAACACAGGAAAGGATCATCAAAGTATAATGTCTTCTTTGATGTTTATGGGGTTGAGATTTTGAATCCTTTTTCTCAGTTGAGGCCTTATCTCGAGTGGATTGGTGGCCAATGGGTCTCTTCCAGTAAAATGGTGTTTTGACGCCCACTTCTCTTCTCTTCTATTCATCTAATTTTATTTTTATTATTGTTTTTGATGTAGTGTTTCGCGGGCCTGGAAAACTTCACACCCACAATATACGAGCGATCACTTGCACAGTAACTATGGGGGGGAGCTCGGGGTCCGTTGATCCCCCAATGCTTAAGTTAGTAATCGTGATGTAGATGATAAACGATAATGAAGTTAAGAGCGTAAAATGATAGTGATAGATTGATTGAATGAATACCTTGTCTGTTGCTGGTAATGTCTTATTTATAGTCACCGACCTGGTTCCCACCACAATGGGGTGCTGCATAGCAAAAGATAAAATGCTCGTACTGTTAATTCACCGAGCCGCTCCTATGTGTCACCTTACCGAGTCGCGTGGGGCTCAGGCTTGGTGTACATTGCTCGGGCTTTGGGTCGCACTGAATGTTGCACACCTTCTGCTCTGGGCCACATTAAATGCAGCATGGTTTCTGCTCTTGGCCACATTAAATGCGGCATGCTTTCTGTCCCAAGTCTCTTCCATCCAGTGATGTATGCCGTGTTCCTTCCTTCTCAAGCTTCGTCTATATCTTCTGTCCCATCAGTATTGCCCGACCCAAGTAATATGGCTGGGCCTTCAAACAGGTGTTACCTGTTTGACTATGACCAGGTGATGGGGTTGAGCCCTGCCTTTGGACCAATCCAACCCAAGCCATATATCTCTGTTGCGACCTGAGCCCATTATTTGGCCCAACGTAAGGAATTTTCTCCCTTCATAGTACCCCGCAAATTTTTAGCACACTTATGGGCTGGAAATTCCAAGACTCTTCTTCTTCCTTATCCCTTTTTTTTTTTTTTTACTCTAACGTAGAAGGTGAACGGGCACTTGTCTGTTTACTGTTGATGCAAACTAATCTCTTCGTAATCATTAACACCTGCCTCATTAATTAATGATGCTCTATGGCATGCCAACATCCCTCAGGATTGGTTTGTTCCATGTCCGCATGCAGTAGGTAAACGTCACGCCGTCTTCCCGCAGCCGAGGTAGCTCCTCAAATCCTGTGCTATCGTTTTGAATATGTGACCGTTTAGCACGCCATTCTTATTTATTTCTTCTTCCTCTTCTTCTTTTCCTTCTTTCATTTTGCCTTTGTCTTGCTCTTCTCTTTTCGTTCTTCTGAATACCTAAGAGTTCTCCCAATTTCTTCCGCCTGCTCCCACCATGACTAAGCGAAGTGCTAACGAAGCCAGTTTCAACTATTATGCTGGGAAACGGTGGACGTCAGCCATGACCAAAAATGAATTTTGTTGTTTCTACCAAGAGTTTCCCATTCCTAATGGGACTGCTATGGAAATTCCCCCACCTAGTGTCACAATGGAGGAGGAGCGGGGCCTGTTGACAATGGTGGCCCTCTATCCCCATATGTTTTCTATTGGGTTGCGTTTACCATTTTGCCGTCCAGTGCGCGACATCTTGGACTTCCTGAAACTCGCCCTGGCGCAACTCAACCCTAATGCCTAGCGCTTTATTCTAGCCAGTTACGTGGCCTTTTGAATTGTTCTGATTGGTTCAGAGGATTACCCCGACCTAACTGCCCTAGAGTTTCTGAGTGTGTACCGAATCAATCGGCTTGACGGGAACTGTTGTAGCTTCCAATCTTATTCTGCAGAAAGATGCTTCACTATTTTGGAGAGGCATTATTCTTCGATAAAAGAGTGGCACCGGTGATTCTTTTTCATTAGGGGCACTGGCTGGGATTACCCAGAGGGGGAGGTCGAATACAATGAGTTCCCCATCCGATCCGTTTGGGTTAAGGTTCTGACCACCAAATCCCTCGCTATCACCCTGTCTAAAAGGGAGGAATCCAGAGTTGCTTCTGTCGTATCTTGGGTCATGGCACACCCCGACCTGGCCGAAACCAATGCATTGCTGAATGAAGATTACATTCGTCACTATCTTGTTCTCCCGCACCGCAATCACGTGTTAGGTCGGGACTTCTTATCGGGTCCACCCTCTCCAACAAGAGAGAAGCGTCACCCAGCTTCCCTTCTCGAATGCAACTGCACCAAGAAGTCACGTACGGAGGAAAGGACATCTGCTCCCACCCAGTCAATTCCTACCAGAGAGGTTCCAGCCACTTTACCTCGTCCCGGCCAGGCAGACGCCCTTCATAAGAAGAAAAGGGACTCTCAACTAGTCACCCCCGAGGGCAGTTTTGGCCGAATCGCTCTAGAGAGTGGCTCCAAGGGTGTCTCCCATCGAGCTGCTCCGTAGAATAGCTCCCACCTAGCTGCTCCTAAGGGTGGCTCCCACTGAACCGTTCCAAAGGATAGCTCACATTAAGCTCCATCGGAGGGCGATACTCGCCGAGCGGCAAAGAGTTCCCTCAAAGCCGTTCCCAAGGTTAGCTCTCACCAAGCTCCATCGAAGGGCGATACTCGCCGAGCGGTAGAGAGGTCCCACCGAACCGTTCCAGATATCAACCCCTAGAGGTAATTCTTCGAGATTTCCAAACTTCTTCCCTTTGTTGAATTCGTTTGAACTAGGGATGATGGCGTTGAGCCTCATTTTGCAGGCCCCGCAAGGGGAGAAAGAGCAAAAGCTGCCGTTGCCTTTCTCTTTGCTTCGGCTTTTGAAGACCCAATGTCTCCGGGTCTAGGGCAGGCGACGGGTGTTTTTCCTTCCTTCAAGGAGGTTCTTCCAGAGGAGGAAGTCCCCTTGAGCAGGCGTCCACCTCGTTTCGAAGAAATGCTCGTCGAGTTTGAGGCTTCCTTTGGGGAGTGTCTCACTAGCTCCCCCATTTCATCCTCGGAGCCCACTGGCCCAGCTCGCCCAGGTGGCACTTCGATCCCTGTTCATACCATTCCAACTGGGGACAGAAGTTCCTTCCTTCCCTCCTCCCGTCCTGTCGTTGGAGAGAGAAGTTCCTTCTACCTCTCCCCCGGCCCCGCCCATGGAGACAGAGGTTCCTTTTGCCGGGGGGGACGGGTTAACCTTTTCTATGTCCACGGAGATTGCTGTACAATCGGAGACCATGGCGCCACACTCCGAAGGGGTTACAGAACCCATTCCTCCCGAAGTTCCAGTGTCCTCGCCAGAGTTGGAGCAGGCTGCCGAGCCAGGTCCCTCAATGATCCCTGAATCTTCCCCTTCGGTGGGGGTTGCTCAGGTATCTGTTCTTCTTTCTTTGTTTCTCTTCCTTAATTTATCATTCGTTGGTTTACCTCATGCCGAGTCGATTATTTGTCTCAGGAAAGCCATGCCCCTCAGGCAGAGTCTTCTCCTTTGCAAGAAGACATTTTGATGGTGGAGACGGAGGACAACTCTTCCCCTGCTTGTAGCTCGCCTTGCTCTGGAGATGCTCAGGGCGGGAGTTCGGCCCAAGCCGAGGGACTGCCAGGCTCCCAATTCATTCTCAAGCAGGACCCTCCTGTTGAAGTTCCTTCTCTAGAGGAGGAAGAAACTAGTCCACGTCCCATACATGGGCGTGTTACACGGAGTTCATAGAGTAGTTGATAAGAAGGTTAAATGCAAAGCTTCAACAGACATGCTGTGCGAGGCACGAGAAAAAAATTCACAACTGGCATGGCTGCTCTAACAGAAGTGGAATAACATTCAAATCAAACAGGGAACAAAGAGACATCAGTAAAAGCAGGTTCAAGATAAATATGAAATCACCAGTAGACTAAGACGCCCACGTGCGTAAACACTGGAGCATAAGTACAGCAGTAAAAGACTACAAAATACAATAGGCAAAAAGGGGAGGAAAAATCAAATGCCTCGGAACAGCTGAACCCAAACGGACCAGAGGTATATTATTTCGTCTGAATTATCAAAATGTCATCAAAAGCTAAATTCAGGTCTGCACGGATATGAGGACTAAAAGGAATATGGATTGGTACGGAGAATCGCCACTCGGCGAGCACCCCTACAAGAGTACCTACCCGGTACACTTCAGAGAATGCTGTGCGGTAAACGCATGAACTTAGGCTCGGCAAGGAATGGACTACTGAATACCACGGCCAAAAAAGGGAGGAAAAATCAAACGCCTCGGAACAGCCAAGCCCAGATGGACTGGAAGTATATTACTTCGTCTAAGCTATCGAAACTACATCAAAAACCCAATACAGGCTTAAAAATAGCAAAGGTAGCGCACAAGCTGGAGGCACCTCACCATACAAATCGAAGACTCGACAAAGATCAAGACCAGTGCGAAGAACCGCAACTCGGCAATCACCCTACAAGGGTGCCTGCACGGTACCCATCTAAACAAGAGGGCTTTGCAGGCACTCTGTTCGGTGGGATTCAATACCAATGGAATACATTAAGCAGTGCAGAAACAAACGGAAGATATAATGCCAAGATAAATGGGATAATTTTCATTACTATTGTCAATGTTACAAAGAAAAAGAAAACCAGCAGATACATGAGAGCGACATAACGAGGAACTGGGAACTAAGGAGGAGCGTCACGGAAGGCTAAGGGCATGTCCTTCACAACCCACGTCAGCATCTTCTCATAGGCACTCATGTTTGGGTGGATTTCTCGAAGATAGTCTGAAGATCGGTCTTGGGATTCTGGAGAAGCATTTCATGAAGACTTGGTTGCGAAGGGCATGAGCCTTTCTAAGTTGGGACCCCAACTGGTCTGCATGGTCCCGAGCTGCCTGTAAAGAAGACTCCATGCAGGAAATTGAAGCACGGGCTAAAGCCTTACCCACATCTCCCATTTTGGCCATTCCCATGTACCTATGGAACATAAGAACCCAAATCTGGGTAGCACGCTTCTTCTCACTCATCAGCATTTCGATGGTTTCCTCACTTTGCCTCAGCGCTTCCCGAGTGAATTCCAGCTCGCGCTCCAACTCGGTCGCACGTTTCTCTTCATTTACCAATGCCTCAACGACCCCTTTGCTCTACCTTAGAGCTTCCCGAGTAGATTCCAAATCACGTTCCAGCCTCAGAATCTTGGAAAGGACACTTCCTCTCTCGGCCAAAGGGGGACCAGACTGGACCCGAAGATCCTCAAGATCTTTTCGTGTAGACTCCAAATCTTCGGTTGTTGAGGCCATCTTATCTCGGAGTGTGTCAATCTCCAAGTTCCTCAGTCGGAGCTCCTTATCCTTAAGCTTGAGCTCCATGGCCACAACTCTTAGCAAATTTCCCATCTTCTGGTGGCAAAACACGTTGTTCCCCTTCCGGGACTCATTCTCCACTTCCAAAGCACGTTTTTTGCCCAACAACTTCTCCCCGCGGAGATTCATCAACATGTTCAATGCCCTCTCAGCTCTGAAATCTTCTTCCAAGGACTCTTATTCTCGAGAAACCAGATTGGCTGGCTGGTTGGCGGCCTATGAAATCAACGTCAACAAAATTCATTAGCCACGTATTAAAAACCAAAACGGCGATGTGGGGAAAGAACTTACATTGGCAAAAAGGGGTCTGAACTTCTGAGCATGTGCTTCGAAAGATTCTGCCCGGGCCTTCATATAGCCCGGCCCAGGACCCTATGAAATCCTTGGCCCAAAAGAAAGAGATGGCATGGCAGGTACCAACGGCAGAATAGTCTCTCCGTGTATGGGAGGTGGACAAGTTTCCTCCTCCTACAGAGAAGGAACTTCAATAGGAATGTCCTGGGGGAGAATGAATTGGGAGCCTGGCAGTCCCTCGGCTTGGGCCAAACTCCCACCCTGAGCATCTCTTGAGCGAGGTGGGCTGCAAGCAGGGGAAGAGTCGTGCTCCGTCTCCACCATCACAACGTCTTCTTGTAGAGGAGAAGACTCTGCTTGAGGGGTGTGGCTTTCCTGAGACAAATAGTCGGCTCGGCATGAGGTAAACCAACGAATGATAAATAAAGGAAGAGAAAAAGAGAAAGAAGAACAGATACCTGAGCAACCCCCACCGAAGGGGAAGATTCAAGGATCATTGATGGACCTGGCTTGACAGCCTGCTCCAACTCTGGCGAGGGCACTGGAACTTCAGGAGGAATGGGTTCTGTAACCCCCGCCCCGCCCATGGAACCTCTGTCTCCATGGGCGAGGGGGGAGAGGTAGAAGGAACTTCTCTCTCTAACGACAGGAGAGGAGGGGGAACGGAAGGAACTTCTGTCCCCAAAGTTGGAACAGTAGGAACAGGGATCGAAGTGCCACCTGGGCGAGCTGGGCCAGTGGGCTATGAGGATGGAATGGGGGAGCTGGTCAGACACTCCCCAAAGGAAGCCTCAAACTCGACGAGCATTTCTTCGAAACGAGGTGGACGCCTGCTCAAGGGGACTTCCTCCTCTGGAAGAACCTCCTCGAAGGAAGGAAAAACACCCCTCGCCTGCCCCGGACCCCGAGACACTGGGTCTTCAAAAGCCGAAGCAAAGAGAAAGGCAACAACAGCTTCTGCTCTTTCTCCCCTCGCAGGGCCTGCAAAATGAGGCTCAACGCCATCATCCCTAGTTCAAACGAATTCAACAAAGGGAAGAAGTTTGGAAATCTCGAAGAATTACCTCCAGGGGTTGATATCTGGAACGGTTCAGTGGGAACTCTCTGTCGCTCGGCGAGTATCGCCCTTCGATGGAGCTTGGTGAGAGCTAACCTTGGGAGCGGCTTGGAGGGAACTCTCTGCCGCTCGGCGAGTATCGCCCTCCAATGGAGCTCAATGTGAGCTATCCTTTGGAACAGTTCAGTGGGAGCCACCCTTAGGAGCAGGTAGGTGGGAGCTATTCTACGGAGCAGCTCGGTGGGAGACACCCTTAGAGCCACTCGATGAGAGCCACTCTCTGGAGCGATTCGGCCAAAACTGCCCTCGGGGGCGACTAGTTGAGAGTCCCTTTTCTTCTTATGAAGGGCGTCTGGCTGGGTGAGACACAGTAAAGTGGCCGGAACCTCTCTGGTAGGAATTGACTGGGTGGGAGCAGATGTCATTTCCTCCATACGGGACCGCTTGGTGCGGTTGCCTTTTAAAGGGGAAGTTGCGCGACGTTTCTCTCTTGTTGGAGAGGGTGGACCTGATAAGAAGTCCCAACCTTACACATGATTGCGGTGCTGGAGAACGAGATAGCGACGAATGTAATCTTCATTCAGCAACGCATCGGTTTCAGCCAGGTCGGGGTGTGCCATGACCCAAGATACGACAGAAGCAACTCTGGATTCCTCCCTTTTCGACAGCATGATAGCGAGGGATTTGGTGGTTGGAACCTTAACCCAAACGGATCGGATGGGGAACTCACTGTATTCGACCTCCCCCTCGGGGTAATCCCAGCCGGTGCCCTTAACGAAAACGAATCACCGGTGCCACTCTTTTGCCTCTCCAAAATAGTGAATCATATTTCAGCAGAATAAGACTGGAAGCTACAACAGTTCCCGTCAAACCGATTGATTCGATACATGCTTAGAAACTCCCGGGCAGTTAGGCCAGGGTAATCCTTTGAACCACTCAAAACGATTCGAAAGGCCACGCAACTGGCCAAAATAAAGCGCCAGGCATTAGGGTTGAGTTGGCTTGGAGCAAGTTTTAGGAAGTCCAGGATGTCACACATCGGACGGTAGAATGGCAAATGCAGCCCAATAGAAAACATATGGGGATAGAGGGCCACCATTGTCGACAGGCCCAGCTCGTCCACCATTGTGACACGAGGTGGTGGAATTTCTAGAGCAATCCCATTAGGAATGGGAAACTCTTGGCAGAACGAACGGAGTTCCTTTTTTGTCATGGCTGACGTCCACTGTTTCCCAGCATAATAGTTGAAATGGGCTTCGTTAGTACTTCACTTAGTCATGGTGGGAGCGGACGGAAGAAATTGGGAGAACTTTTAGGTATTCAGAAGAACGAAAAGAGAAGAGCAAGACGAAGGCAAAAGGAAAGAAGGAAAAGAAGAAACGAGGAAGAAGAAATAAATAAGAACTGCGTGATAAACGGTCACATATTCGAAACGATAGCACTAGATTCGAGGAGATGCCTCGGCAGCTGGAAGACGGTGTGACGTTTACCTACTACATGCGGACACAGAACAAACCAATCCTGAGTGATGTTGGCGCGCCATAAAGCAGCATTAATTAATGAGGCAGGCATTAATGATTACGAAGAGATCTGTTCGCATCAACAGTAAACATACAAGTGCCCGTTCACCTTCTACGTTTCTAAACTAGAGTTTAAAAAAAAAAGGATAAGGAAGAAGAAGAGTCTTGGAATTTCCAGCCCACAAGTGTGCTAAAAATTCAAGGGGTACTGTGAAGGGAGGAAGACTTTTATTGGGTGAGCTTGAAAATAGGGCCTCAATCGTCTGGCAGTGATTACTAGTGCGAATGCTAGCATTTCTGTTCAGGGGTATCTGGCCTCTGCCCCCCGAAAGGCTCTACTCACATAATAGACCGAGCGTTGAACTCCTTCTACTCGGGTCAACACGGAGGACACCACATTGGGCGACACCGCCAGGTAAACAGTCAAATCCTCTCCCAGCATGGTTTGGCTGAGCAATGGTGGATGAGCCAAGTATTCTTTCATCTCGCTGAAAGCTCTATCACAATCTTCATCCCATTCTCGTGCTTTTTGGAGGACATTGAAGAAATGGAGGCACTGGTAGATTGACTTTGCGATGAAGCGGCCCAGGGCGGCTATCCTTCCTGTCAACTTCTGGACTTCATTGATATTCCGGGGTGGAGGCATATCCACAATTGCCTTAATTTTTCCAGGATTAGCTTCAATTCCTCGTTCAAAGACCATGAAACCCCAATAATTTTTTTGATTCGACTCCAAAAGCACACTTCAACGAGTTCAACTTCATTTCGTATTTTCTCAATACTGCAAAAGCTTCCCGGAGGTCATCAAGATGCTGCTCGGACTTCTTGCTCTTTACCAAAAGATCGTCTACATAGACTTCCATGTTTCTTCCGATTTGGTTTTTGAACATTCCGTTGACCAAACACTGGCACGTTGCTCCTGCATTCTTGAGACCAAACGGCATCACTTTATAATAATAAAGTCCTCAATCAGTGATAAATCTTGTCTTCTCCTTGTCGTCCAGGCTCATTCTGATTTGATTGTAGCCAGAGTACGCGTCCATGAAGCTGAGCAAGGTGTGCCCGACCATTGAGTCTATTATCAAGTCTATCCTCAAAAGAGGAAAACTATCTTTAGGACAAGCCTTGTTCAAGTCGGTGAAGTCGAAGCACATTCTCCATTTCCCACTTGCCTTCTTGACCAGTACAATGTTGGAAAGCCATTCAGGATAGTGGACTTCTGAAATGAACCCCGAAATTAAAAGGCGTTCTACTTCCTCAGCAATGGCAGCGTATTTCTCCGCACTGAAACTGCGGCGCTTTTGCTTGACTCTTTTTGCCTCTGCGTTCACACCAAGATGGTGTTCTATTACAAATCCATCGATCCCTGGCATTTCTTCATGTCTCCAAGCAAAGACATCACGGTGCTCCACAAGTAGTTGCTTCATAGATTGGCTTAGCTCGGCGGACATTTTAGATTCCATTCACACAGTTTGCTCTGGGTTTCCAGGATCCATTAATATCAAAAGTAATGGCTCGTTGGGCTCTACCTGCCTTAGCGCCTCTTCATCCCTTACTTCATGATCTAGCTCAGTTATGGCAGGAGGTGGAGGTATGACCAACTCGTTAATCTCTGCCTGCCCCACTGCCTCTTCGTCCCTTACTTCACGGTCTGGTTCGGTTTGAGCTAGAGGTGGAGGCATGGCCACTTTAACGCGGTCCTGCTCGAGAGTTTGTATGACTATTGCCTTTGACTTCATCTCCCGGGTGTAGCAATCTCTTGCGGTTTGCTGTTCGCCGCGCATTTCTCCTATTCCTGATGAGGTCAAAAATTTTACCTTCAGGAGATATGTGGAAGTTACAGCCTTCATTTGGTTCAACGATAGGTGTCTAAGTATCACGTTGTATGAAGAAAGGGCCTTGACCAACAAGAAGTCTATCAGGAGAGATGTTGTTTTAGGAGCCGTCCCTACCAATACAAATAGAGCGATTGCTCCGATTGGTTGGACGATGTCCCCTGTGAAGCCTTTAAGAGGCGTAGGTGTTGGCCGCAACCTATCGGGAGTAATCCCCATTTTACTGAATGCTTCCCAAAAGAATATGTCAACGGAACTGCCATTGTTGATCAATACCCTTTTGGTCTGATAGTTAGCTATTTGTGCCGTCACTACCAGCGCATCATCATGAGGTTGTAACAAACCCTCTCCATCTTCTTCGTTGAATGTCACCAGATATTCTCCTATGGGGGGCTATTCTCTTCTCGAGTTTCCTTGACGCGGGTTCTCTTCACAAGGGTTTGTTGTAACACCCCAAACCCAGCTGACCTGGAGAATTACTACCTGTCACTTAAGAACATGTTTTCCAATACAACTAAAATAAAACTCCAAAACTTCATTAGCAAAACTCAATCTCAAGTACTCTAAATAACCACATTGAAACTCTACAAAGTTATTACTGCAGCAAAATAAGCTAAGGAGTCCAAAATCTCCCGGTAGTCATAACTAACCAAACTAATAACTTCAAAAGTCTTACTAAACCCAAGCCCAAGATATAATTAAATCTAAAAGACATAAGACATCAGAATTCCTTCTTCTAACATCCTCTCTCAGCTTAAACATGCTCACCAATCTAATCCAGGTCCTCAGTTGGACTCTCCACATCATCTGAAAAATATTATGAAGATAGGGGGTGAGTTATCAACAACTCAGTAAGCAGAAATCATATGCTAGCGTGTAAACATGAGCATTTACAAAGTAGAGCATGCATAACAAAATATTTTCCAGAGTTATCATGCAGAACAGAACATATTTTCAAAAGTAACAGAGCGATGGTTTTAGGACAAGTAAAACTCATAGTGCTTTGGCATAAAATAAACTGAGTATCATCATCAGATCAAAACAGAGCATCAAGCAGAGCAGAGACCATGTTTCACCCCCGTGGTAGGGTTGTGCTAACCCTGGTAGCCAAACCAGGCAGAGACAGAGGTGAAATCTTTCCTTTATTCTTCTCGGAGCCCCGAGTGTGCACACAGGAAAGACCACAATAAAACCACTTTGTTTCCAAAGTGGGTGCACTCGGAGGCAGAGAAGTTGGTACCAACCCAAACAGAGCAGAGCATAACAGAGCAGAGCAGAGCAAAGCAGAGACAGAGTCAGATACGAAAACCAGTACACCATGCCAAAGGTTTTCAGATGTTATATCAAAATAATACAGAGTATCAAAACAGAATCAGGCAGTTTACACACACTGAACACAAAAGCCAAAATATCTTTTCAAATAAATGTACAACTTTTCATATTCTCAATATCGCTCATTTTTCAGATTTCAGAAATCACACGACAGAATTTAGCTCATGTCTACACAATGCATGTCAGAACATATTTTTCTCTTTTTCGTACAGATTTCATGAGTATGCAAATAAACGACCGAGGTTGGTTTTTGTTTTTTTTTCCAAGTTCTCATTTCACCACAAAAAAATATGCAAAGTTTTCAGAAAATCAACCTCAGTCTCAAATAAATCGTGTAAGGCCTAGCATAGGAACCCCGCTTACCTGACTCCTGCAGCGCATTATCTATGACTTGAATACGGTCTCTATCCGTCTCGTCACCTATTCATAAAAATAATA
Source organism: Juglans microcarpa x Juglans regia (assembly GCF_004785595.1). Classification (NCBI taxonomy): domain Eukaryota; kingdom Viridiplantae; phylum Streptophyta; class Magnoliopsida; order Fagales; family Juglandaceae; genus Juglans; species Juglans microcarpa x Juglans regia. The sequence goes on along the minus strand of NC_054597.1, from coordinate 16,931,647 downwards.
TAAACTAAATATTAAAGTCCAACAACACAAAATTGGTCTTAGACAACTTAATACCCAATTTCTAGACCATAATTCAGTAAGTTTAATCAAACTCAATCAGCCAAATAATAATCCGGACAGCCCACACTTCGACCCAAAATATTCTATACCAATCTCAATATTGTCCAATACAAGCATCAAAACCAATGTCAACTCAAATTCCAATAACTCACACTTAATCCTACAGTTCGCAATCCCAAACAATTACTAACAATTTAATCAGGACGACACTACACACTACTCTCTCTTCGTTCACCACTCCACAACAGGAAAAAATATCTCAACACTTCTAGATGTTAAAAGGCCCCAACAAACCCTTCTAAACATTTCCAATACATCAAACCAATAATCCAAAAATATATCATCACTTCCTAAAAATCATCAATATTCACCATGACCAACGTCAAACTCAAAACACCAATATTTAAACCCGAAATAGCTAACAAATTTCATAGCATAAACCAATCTCACACAAACAACTCCATCATCCAATATAACCGATCCCCTTACTCCTCGGACTCAGTCCGGCACCACCAATAAATTAACAGTAAATATGAATTAGAGCATAAATACATTTAAATCTCAAAAGTTCTTTGGGAAAAATACTTACAATGCTATAATATAATTTTTGAGAGATCACGGAGTGCTAGAAGCGGCAACGCAGCAACAAAACAGTGCCAAAAGCACTGTGGCCGTGGGTCTCAAAAACCCACTTTTGAACGGGTGTAAACGAAGACCCGAGATTGATAGGGTAGGGCTTAGGGATGTCGGTGAAGCTAGTGGTGGTGGTGGTTGGCCGTGGGTGGCGGCGCAAAAGGCGGTTGAAGTGCAAAAATACCCAAAACGGAAATGTTGATGGTGGGGCTTCACCGGTGACAGATCGGATGTGGGGTTGGGTCCATTGGGTTGCTAGAAGGTCGAGGATGATGTGGTGAGAAGATGGTGGCCGGGGGTGGCGCGACGGCGGCGCAGCGGCGCAAGGAGTGCCGCGGCTTGGTGATGCGCGTGTGAGCTAACGGCGGCGGGTTGGGGCTGAGATTACAGGGGGGTGGTCGCTGGTGGCTGGGAAGGACAGTGGGCCGGGCGGTGTCGCGTACGGCAGCGCGAGGCGGCGGGGCTGGGTGGAAGAAGAAACGGACGGAGAGAGAAAGGGGGAGAGTCGTGCGGCGAGCGGGAGAGGAGAGGAGAAAAAGAAAAAAAAAGAAGAAAAAGAAAAGAGGAAAGAGAAAATGTAGAGAAAGAAATGAGGTCCAATCCTCATATCTTGGGTCACAAAAACGATCCAACGGAAACGATTTTAACACAGCAAGTAAAATAAAATAATTCAAACGCAGTGATTAAAATGAAAATAAATAATTAAAGCCCACAACAAGTTAATTTAATTTGAGAAGAAATTTAGACGCATAAAAATAATTAATTTAGAGAAAGCACTTCAAAAATAATTTTCGTAAACTAAAAATCATAAAAATAACACAACTAAAAATCCAACAATTTTAAAACAAGAGAATAAATTTTAAATTAATAACAAATAATCTTTCAATTAAAAAAATACACTAAAATACGGGGTGTTACATTTGTGGTTCTTCTTCTTTCGGGACTTCCATTATCCCTCCGAGCATGACCCTGGTCTTTGCGAGCCGGGCTATAACTTCTGCGAATTGGACCCTGATTCCTCGGAATGGGGCTTCGGTCCTTGTTTCTTCAACCGAGGCTTCGGTCTTGGTTTCTCCAAGAGTAGGGACGGTATTCTCGTTGTGGCTCATCCCTTTCGTTTTTATATTGGTCGACACGGAACTCTGGGCTGTCAAATCTTCTCTACTCCGTATAGCAATCTTGGGTGTTATGTCCACTACTCCTATGGAAGGAGCAATATTTGGGGTGCGATAAACTTTGTCTTTGTTCTCCTCGTTGACTTAGGTCCTCTTCAGTTTCTACTATCAAACTAGAATGTAAGCGAGGACCGGTTTTCCCTTGCCTTTGGCTTCGTAAGTCCCTTTCTGGCTGACTCCTTGGTTCAACCCTTGGTGCCGCTCTGCCGTTTTCTTGTCTGCCCTTTCCAAGTCATGCTTCCTGGGTGTCGTTAATGCTTGGAGTGTATCCTCTTCATTTATGTAACCGTCTGCTCAGTCCATAAACTCCCTCAAGGTTGATGGTGTCTTTCAGGCGATTTCCGTCATAAAGGGATTACTAAGCCAGATCCCTCCTAATAGTGCTGCCAAAGTGATCTTCTCGTCTTGGTCGTCCATCGTCATCCGTTCTTTGTTAAAGCTGGAGAGGTATGACTTAAGGCTCTCGTCATCCCTCTGCTTAACAGTCAACAGATAGGCAATTGGTCTTCTCCTCGTTCGGCTAGCCATGAACTGCGTAAAGAACCGACGTGCCAATCCGTTGAAACTGTCCACGGTTCCAGGTCGCAGGGAAACGAACCATACTCGTGTCGCTCCCTTCAAAGTGAGGGGGAACACCCTACACGCTATCTCACTGGGAAAGCCGTGGAGAGTCATGTGGGCCTTGAAGGTCTCCAAGTGTTCCAATGGGTCCTTTGACCCGTCGTACGCTTCCATCTGAGGAACTTTAAACTTTGGAGGTATTGGTACTGCCAGAAGCTATATGGCAGTTCAACGTTGGTAAGCAACTGATCCACCATGGTAGGTTGACCTATCTGCTTTGCTACTTCTATCTGGATTTGCAGATTGATTTTATGTCGTTCTTCGTCTGCGGTGGTTGCATTAGGCTGAGGGTGGTCCCCAGAATGATGACTCTGTTGGTCTGCCTCAGTTTTTTCGACATTTCTTCGTAAGGCAATGTTTCGTGTCGAAGAGTCTCCATGTCTGTCATAAGTTTCTGTATCGCTTCATTTTGTTGATTGAATCTTGCTTCCATTGCTTCATACTGCATCATTTCACACTGCGAATGCTAGAAGCGGGTTGTTGCTGGCATACGAAGGACACGCTAGTTATGGGACAACAGAAATCCCACAAATGGTGCCACTATTGATGTCGTATTTTGCCGGCCTAGGCAACTTCACACCTCCGGTATACGAGCGATCACCTACACAATAACTATGGGGGGGATCTCGGGGTCCGTTGATCCTTCGATGCTTAAGTTAGTAATCGTGATGTAGATAATAAACAATAATGAAGTTAAGAGCGTAAAATGATAGTGATAGATTGATTGAATGAATACCTTGTCTGCTGCTGGTAGTGTCTTATTTATAATCACTGACCTGGTTCCCACCACAATGGGGTGCTGCATTGCAGGAGATAATATGCTCGTACTATTAATTCACTGAGCTGCTCCTATGTCGTCACCTTACCAAGCCGCATGGGGCTCAGGCTTGCTGTACATAGCTCGGGCTTTGGGTCACAGTGAATGCGGCACACCTTCTGCTCCGGGTCACATTAAATGCAACATGGTTTCTGCTCTTGGCCACATTAAATGCGGCATGCATTCTGTCCCAAGTCTCTTCCATCCGGTGATGTATGCCGTGTTCCTTCCTTCTTAAGCTTCGCCTATATCTTCTGTCCCATCAGTATGGCCCGACCCGGGTAATATGGCTGGGCGTTCAAACATGTGTTACCTTATTGACTCTGACCAGGTGATGGGGCTGGGCCCTGCCTCCGAACCAATCCAACCCAAACCATATATCTCTGCTGCGACCTGGGCCCATTATTTGGCCCAACATAAGGAATTGTCTCCCTTCACAATTGTTGCAGACAATGTTAGGATTGTTTAGTGCATGGGATTGAGAGTTGAAGGTTGGCATGTTATGAAGAAGAATGTAATTAAAGTGCTGAGATTAATCGAGATAGGAAATAGAAGTAAATACGGCATCGTATAGTTGGAATCATATGTAGTGCACTTGTTCATTAATAGTTTTTTTTTATTTATTTATAGAAAAGCACTTCATTTCATAAAAGGCATAACACCTTGAGATAGGTTACAATAGTGTTGATCAATGAAAATTACATTCTCAAATATAGAAGGAACACTATTCCACCAAATAAACATATCTTCTATGGATCAGGCATGTCTTGCAAGTCGATGGGCAGCCTCATTGTGAATCTGCTGCTATGTTGAATGTGTTCATTAATAGTTGATAAGTCGATTTTAGCCTTACTTACAAATAGAAAGTTACGATATTACCCTTGCTTGTAACAGAAATAACTAACTCATTTTCACATGAGTTCTGGTATAAAAATCTATAGAGCTATGAGGAAATCATTTAAAGTATTATATTTAAACAATTTTTCAAATATCGATTTTTACAAATTCCAATACCATACTTATTTTAAAAAAAATTATTTTTTCTTTTCTTTTCTTTTCTAAAACTTAATCTCAAACAAAATTCCCACCATTTTTTAGTATTTGAGTTGCTACCGTGCAACACATATTCTCTTTAAAAAATATGGGGGTTTATATTAAAAAAATAATTTTTTATATGGATCATATATTCATCCAATTTTTTAAAAAAGCTTGCAAGACTTACACACATTCTTAAAAGAAGTATTCAAAACTCGTACATCCTAAAATGATAAATATAATGTATCGAAATATTTTTAAGTATTTTCGGTTTTTTTTTTTTTAATAGCATATTCGGTATCTAAGCAGTAAAATTTCTTACTTGATTTCTTTGGGCTGGCTCATTTATACGAAAGAAACAACAAGCAGAAAACTCCAACCAAAACCCAACTGACGAAACACGGACGCGAACAGATGTGGAAAGACATGAAGCACAAAAAGCATAACAAAACCTCCACCTTCAGTTAACACCCTGATATTTTTTCCACCTGACTTCTCTCAAACTACCACCATTAGCACCTAAATTGCAAGCTCCTTATCATTATCACCTGCAACCAATGGCAGTTCTGAACTATATCTCAGTGACCTCCACAACCACACCCATCTCTCAGGACCCTCCAACCCCAGCTGTGCCTGACCCAAGACAGACCAAGATCCTCCTGCCCAAGAAGAAGCCCCTCAAATGGTCCACTGGGGTGGCTCCGGGCGACTACGGTGGCCCACCGACCACTTCAAAGCTTAGAAAATATTGGGGAGGTGAAAAGGACCCCTTGAGCTCTGATGATTTTATGTGGAACAAAGACTTCATGGGTCGGTTTCAAAAATTGATTCGGAACCCTGACTCGTCCATTGAAGACACTCCAATAAAGGTTTTTGTTTTTGGGTATAAATAATTTCTAGGGCCATTGGACCGGGAAACTTTCCCTTGAATTACCCAATGTGCACTTGCGGAAACTTCTTGTCAAGGGCGTGTGCACTCCAGGATTGATCGGGACTTTGTTCTCAGACACCCAGTGCCAAGCAAAAAATTAATTTCTGTACATGGAGGCTTTATTTGATTTTAAAACTATGAGTTATTCTTAGTTTGGTACTCGATGTTGAAATATGTTATTACTTTGAAAACATTTTTAGTTTGGTTGATGAGAAACTAGAGGAAAAGAAAGTAAGGGAAAATTGAAATATCATATTATTCATTGGCTCAGTACCCTGCAGAATGAGGTTGATTTGACCTAGTTTTGTACAATTTTGATGACTAGTTTTGTACAATTGATGGCCTTGGTTAAAAACTTTTTATCTTTGGATTTAATAACCAAACTATCTTAGTTAAGTTTCTTTTCATCTGTTGTCTTAGCAACCAAACGGAGTTTCTGTGAATGATTTCAAATAGATTTTGCATTAATGAACGAATTCTCTTGCATAAACAGGAAGAGCCATCAGGGTTTCTAAGCTTAAATAGAGTCATGAGCCTTGAGAGGTTTGTTATCTACTTATCACTAATGGAATTAATCCAGGCCCATGTTTTTTATTATTAAATTGTATTTATTAATTGAGGTGTGTTTGAATTATGGGCATATACAGGTTGGAAGTTGATTTGAGCAAAGAACTCACAGCTCCCTCAAAGCCTAGGTTTGAAGAGAAAGTTGAGGCTACAGCTCAAGTATGATACATGTCTAGAAAATTTTTTGAGTTATTTATAAAGGGTAGTATTGTATTTATAATTACTTTTCTCAGAGTGATGGCAGCAAGTTGACCAAATGGAAACCAGCGCCAACCCGGCGTGAGCAAGAGAAATGGGATAGGGCAACCAAGGCTGCAACTGGAGGCAGTGTAAGTCAACTTTCTCATAATGGTTTTATATTCGAAGAACTACCATTCTTATTGTTTCATCAAAATCTCTGATTTTAAGCTAATTCTTCTTATTTGAAGAGTACTTTAGCTTTTGGCGGAAAAATAGAGTTTGGTAGTTGGTCTAGAAAGAATTTTTTTAATGAATTTATTTTAATAGTATTCCTGGGTGGATTCTTCTTATCTTTGAAGATCTGATTTAATATCATCCTATAGGAAGTGATGTTTCGGGAATTAAGGCGGCCTCGCGGAGACCCAGAAGTTTTGGCTGCTCAGTCAAGAGAGCTGTATTTTAAGGTACAGAATTGCAGAATGTTGGTCTGTCACACCATTTATCCTTTGTCAACATATGTGTATTTGTGTTTGTTTTCTTTAAAGATTCATGATTTTCTTCCTCATACTCGTCTGGGTTTGCTTCTGCAGTTAAAGAAGAGGTTACAAGTTCTCACTCTCGGTATAGGTGGTGTTGGTTTAGTCTCTGCTTATGTTTCGTATTCCCCTGAAATTGCAGCTAGGTATGCACATTAGGTACTTTTTTCTTTTAAATTTAAATAGCTTGTTTTATTAGTTTTTAATTTGTAATATGTACACCCACACTGATACCTGTCTTTAAGACAGTGGTCTGTTATTTTAGCCATTTTATGAAATCATAACCATACCCATTAAAGTTAACTGTAGCTCTGACTATTTACAACTCTAAACTACAGCTTTCAAAGCCATTTTCATTGTATTAAATAATTTGAGTAATTTGAGATGGTACATCGCAGTTTACGTTAGGCACTTACAAGTTAGTTTTCTGCAAGTGCACTAAAAACCATATAAATATGTTCCTTACTTTTGGAGTATCCTAAATATTACTCTCTTAACATTTGAAGTTCATTAATTTCATGTATTCAGCTTTGGTGCTGGGTTTCTTGGTTCTTTGGTCTATATCCGTATGCTGGGAAGCAGTGTGGACTCAATGGCAGATGGAGCAAAGGGGGTTGTCAAGTATGTACAAATCGCTTCTTGACAATCCAGACGTTAACTTTTTTTCTTTATAATTGTCTTGTTATGTACATATTTCATCACATTTCTATGATTGGTATTGTAAATCCACTTGATTTTTATGCTAAAATTTAATCGATAGTTTGAGTTCCTTAGTTTTCAATGTGCATTCTTTGATGCAACTTACTCCCCCCCGACAAGCTATTTTCAATCTTTTTGGGGACTAAGTTGGGTGATGCCTAGAAACGTGGTAGAGTTTTTAGCATGCTAGAAGGGTCGGTTTGAGCGCTAGCACAGTGAGACAATTTCAAAGATAATTCTGATTTGCTTGATGTGATGCATATGGAGGGAAAGAAATGGCTGAAGTTTTAAAGAAACCAAAAGGAACATCGATTTCCAATGCACTCTACTATTGGATGACAGCCAACCTCTCTCTCTCTCTCTCTCTCTCTCTCTCTCTCTCTCTCTCTCTCTCTCTCTAGCTTTATTTTTCAGGTTTCTTTCTATTTTCTGTCTCTCACTATGTGCATTTGTTTGTATAGCCCTCAGGTTTCCTTCAACGATGCCTTCCTCTTTTTTCTTGATCATTAATACAATTATATTATAAAAAATGAATTGGTTTTAGGTGTCTTGTGTGGATCTTTACCTATTATGGGTTTATTTTATGCTCTCTTTGTACCATAATTTTATTTATATTGGGTCTTATCATGTATATTTGATCTAGAAGTAATATTCCAGAAGAATAGAATTGTAGTGTTAAGTATGTGTCGAGATGATGTCCTTCAATGTGATCGAGTGACCATGGGAGGTTTAACAAGATCTTATTACTTCATAATTTTCTTAACAAGTGAATTAGTCATATACATTAGTGTGACTTATTTGATTGTTTTTATAAACATACTTCCTCCCATATTTGAGTTCTTTCCTCTACCTTTGGTATTTGGATTGATAGCATAGTGCCACTCAGATTTGTTAATTTGAGTAAGTTTTGCATGGGCGCGTGATTTAGGCTTGATTCTATATATTGTGGCGTCTGCTGGATTTCAGCTTTTTGTGTATAAGCTTGACAATATTCCAAAAGGCATACACTTTTCTTGCACATGGTCAAATGAATAAAATTTAAAAAATGTTTATATGAATTTGAATGATGCCTGCACCTTGTTTTTACCTGTAGGTATTCTGTATACTGATGGTCAATTGGTGGCACTCCCATATATTTTAAAAATAGTTCTCTTATATTCATAGATCTATGCATGTCAGTATATATTCTATTTCAAATCCTGAAGCATTATGAAATAGCTTGCTTCGAATCGAATCATGCTTGTCAACTGGAAAATAGAAAGTGAGAATCATGGTTTTGGAGTTGAATGGTACCACAGAGAAAAATATGAAATCTGGTTGTGCTATTTTACATTTGTATGAGTAAAACAATGATGCTACGAGAGTGAGCCTTACTAAAGTAGCACCCATGTTAGAAGTGTAGTTGACATCCATGGATGGTCATAAGCACTGGAGACCAATTTTGCATAAATCTAAAGGTCCCATGTTGAATATGAAAGTAGATTTTTTTTTACTCAGTTATTTTTTTTCTTGGACTGGTGTAAAGATGACTCAAAATCTGGTATTTATAGTGTTCTTTATATCTTATTGCAGGGGAGCAATTGCGCAGCCAAGGCTTTTGGTTCCTGTTGTATTGGTCATGATCTATAACCGGTGGAATGGGTAAGTACCGTCAGTAGCATCTCTATGGTTCAGCTGTTATTATGAAGCAGATGGACACTCTGTAAATCCCAACTTGTCATTGTTGTACTCTTTTCTGTACTTAATTCTCATTTTCTCATCTTGTTTCACATTCTCCATTTTTATTACACTGCACACACAAAAAGGCCTTCGGATCTGGCGTATTGCCATCAAGAATTTCTTTTTTTCCCTGAATCATAGCTCTCTGAGATAGAATACTTTTGGATTTGGAGTGATGGCAGTATTTAATTTGTTATTGGCTTGTGTACCTGATGTAATATGACTTCTTATGGATGACCTCGTTACTAATTCTGGGGAACGTTGTAAGCTGATTGCTGTGTACTTTTTACCTCTGGTTTTGCGCCTGACAATCGAATTTTTGGGTGCAGGATCCTCGTTCCAGAATATGGGTATATGCACTTGGAATTGATACCAATGTTGGTGGGATTTTTCACTTACAAGATTGCAACTTTCATTCAAGCTATAGAGGAATCACTTCCTGTTGCTGGGGAAAAAACCGAAGTTTAAGATAGATCTCCTCATACATCCTTGTATTTTTCTTTTAGTTCTTATATAACCATTAATTGTCATGCATTAATGTTTATCATGCATTAATTGTCTATAATGTTTGTCACAAAAAGTCAAAAATTAAAAAATATTCTTATAATCTTGAGGGATTGTAATCTGTATATTTCAATAAACATTAAAATTTATTGGAAAGAATACAAATAGTTCAAAGTAAAAAGAGTTAAGAGGTGAAAAAGGACGTAGGGATGGGAAATGAAGAGTCAATAGCTACAATAAAATGATAGAAAAGTAACAATAAAATGATAGAAGAGTTAATGGTGGAAAAATCAAAGAGACGAGTAATAAGAAATCAATAACTACTATAGCCCGTTTGGATATAGAAACGATTTTATCACATCTCATCATTATAACTTCCTTAAATTTTCAAATAAAATATAATAAATAATTTAATTTTTTAAATTTTAAAATAATAATAATATTGAAAAATAATATTTTAATAATATTTTATTTAACTTTTATCTAAAACTATCTCATCTTACTACTCAAATGAGGCCTAAATCTGTTTTTCTCTATTGAAGTAGTACTCGTAAATGATAAGAAACCTTTCTGGCTTTAATTTTTTTACAAAAAAATTTGACTATGTTAGTTGTGGTTAGGGGTGTAAATTCAAACCGGAAAATCGGTCCGGACCGGACCGGACCGGATCGGTTTTACCGGTTTTGAACTGGTCCGGTCTGGAACCAGTTTTTAAAATCTAAAAACCGGCCGGTTCCGGTCCGGTTCCGGTTCCAGGATTTTTTGGACCGGACCAAACCGGACCGGACCGGTTGATTAAAAAAAATAAAAAATAATATTTTTATATATAATATATATAATTATATATATTCATATATGAAGTAATTTCTTGTTATAATTTATAAATTATTACATAAAATGTTAATATTAAATCACTAAAAGTTTATAACTAATACTAATATATAACTTATAACTATACCAATAGTCTAATATTAATACTATTATATAGTCTAATATATTAATAAAAGTATAAAACAATTGTTTTTAAATCAATTTTTTTTTTATAAACAAATTTTTAATAACAAATTGTGAAACTTACATTTTAAAAAAACCGGAAAATCGGATCGGACCGGACCGGAAACTGGTAAAACCGGAAGTACCGGTTTAGGAGGATAACTGGTGCGTAATCGGTTTTAAAAAATACAAAACCGGTACATACAGGTTCGGTCCTAAATTTTATTCAAAACTGGACCGAACCGGACCGGTTACACCCCTAATTGTGGTAATAAAAAACAAAAGAATGAAAGGTATGTTTAATACGTGAAGGGTTGATATAAGATAATAAAATAAAATGGAAGAATGAGGCGGTGGAATAGAATAGAAAGAAGATTATTTTAGAAATTATATAGATAACTAGTTGTACACTTGCGTGATGCGTGAGAAATTTTTAAGTTTTTAATTCTACCATATTCCCTTATCTCTCTTATGGTTACGACTTATGAGTGCAACATATTTGTCAATTAAAACATTGAGAAAGGAATCGAAGTTCAAAAGATAAATGAATGGTCATGTTGCTTATTTATGTTGGTCATTGGACTTTCTTTTTTTTGAAGAAAGTCTCATCACATTCATTAACTGATTCAAAATACACATTGCAGATAGTGGGAAGTTTCCTCCAAATCCACTATACAGTATGAGCATGTTTACCTAGTGCATTTGCAACAACATTTCCTTCTCTATATACGTGATTAGTAAAACAAACATCAAAACACTGTAATTTCTGTTTGATATTTTCTATGATCATCCCAAAATAGCTCTCATCTTCTATCTGTTTTTGAATGGCCATGATAACTCTTTTTGAATCCCCTTCAAGCACTACAAGTTTCATAACCAGTTGAATACCAAATTCTGCTACCATAAGTGCCCCTTTCGTCTCTACTATAGATGGATCATGACTATAACTTCCCTTCTTTCTCATTGTAGCCAAGAATTGACCTTCCTCATCTCTTACTGCTATGTCAATTCCTAACATACAATGCTTGTTATCCGTAGCCACATCCCAATTCATTTTACAAAAACCTAGTGGTGGGCAATTCCGACATTCCTTCGAATATTGTACTCATTCTAGGCCATGGTTCTGACTTGTGAACCTGCTATCTCTTGTTTCATACTATTAACCCTGCTCATCACTGACTTGGGGTCAATTAATATGTTTTAAAAACATATTCATTCCTCCTCCACCAGAGGTTCCAAAAGATTAAAGCCAGTTCTTCCATGTCTTCCTTTTCCAGTACATTGAACATATCTTCTATAAGTGCTTTGATGTTCTTACCTGATGCTTTACTTTTTTGGATTATCCTTGAGCCTTGCCCGAGAATATCAGAAGCTGATATGCATTCCCATAAAATATGTTCAGTAGTTTCTGGCTCTACTAGGCATAATGGACACATTTGATCAGTTAGAATCTCCCTCTTGCATAAATTAACTTTTGTTGGTAGAATGTGAAGACATGCTCTACATAAGAGATTTTTTGAAGCTGGTGGAATGTTGAGTTTCCAGATCCTTGTCCAGTCTTCATGTTTTTGTGATCTGTGGGAGCACTAACCTTTGTTCCTGTCTTGAATATCACCTTGCATGAAATAAACACTTCTAACTGTGAAAATACAATTGGTTGTTTCTCTCCAAATCAACTTGTCCTGTCTATTGCTTATGCTGAGAGGGAATTGAGAAATTACTTCTACCTCTTCTTGAGAGAAGATTTCTCTGATAAGAATAGTCTTCCATTGCTTAGTTTCCTGGTTAATCAGTTCCTCTACTCTCATGTTTGCTATGAATGAATTGTATCCACTTTGAGGAGTGAAAGTAGTAGGTGTGGACAGCCATTTGTCTAACCATATTTTTATAGCTTTCTCATCTACAACCCTCCATATTAACCCCTTTTTAAGCAATGATTTGGCATATAAGAAACTTCTCCAAATATATGATGGATTGGTACCCATTTTTGCATTGAGAAAGTCAGTTTAGGGAAAATACTTGTGTTGCAGTACTTGTGAAGATAATAAATGTGGAAATTGAATCATCCTCCAACACTGCTTTGCTAATAGAGCCTTATTAAAATTTTCAAAGTCTCTAAACCCCAATCTCCCTTCATTATTTGATTTCCCCATTTGATTCCAATTAATCCAACTCAATCTTTTCTCCTGATTAATCTATCCCCACCAATAGCCTTTCATCAATTTATTCAAACCCTTCAATAGACCTTTAGGAAGTCTAAATACCCCCATAGAGTAAGATGGAATTGCTTGAACAACTGATTTGAGTAGGATTTCTTTACCTGCCTTGGATAAAAATTTCATTTTCCAATTTTTCATTTTGCCTCTTGACTTTGTCCAAAATATTATTGAAGTCTTTGATTCTTGTTGTAACACCCTGGCCCAGCCAAGCCCACTTTAAGAAATTCTTGGGTTTATAGTTATGAAAAACCCATTTGGGATTGCGAGTAAAAATGTTTTTGGAAGAGAGTTCAGGCCTAAGATATTTTTTGGCAAATTATAAGTTTTCAATAGGTCTGATAATTATGTATAAAATCTTTTAATGGACGAAGTGGATCTTCACTCGGAAAATTTATGGGACAAGTGTATTTTTTTTTTTTAGATTGAATCAAGGCCCAAAACATAAGAAAAAGCCCATGCATTAATCCCATACTTGATCCAAGACGAGGGCCAATTATATTTTTTCTTTAGGCTAAAAAGCCCAGGCCCGTGGAACGATTCTAGACTCCTCATCGCTCGGTTTTTTCCATTTTCATACACGTCCCTCCATCCTTTTTCCTTGGGTTTTATCTGTTTCTATATATGGCTTATACATGTATTAAGCATCCTCAACCCAATAAGTGTCACTCGTCCTCCTCTTCATAGAAGTATCAAACCGAGATCTCCACTTCGCTACCGCTAGCTAGGACCCTTGCCGCCAACCACAACCATCATTTTTTTCTTTTTCGTAAAAAACCAAACCGAAAGTCTCGGTTTACATCTAGTAAACCGCCACCCTCCTCATGCCGCAACTCCACCGAACACAATCCGCACGGTACCTCAGCCACGCTAAGTTCACCACTGTTTCCGTGTGCCACCGCCCCTCCACGAACCCTGCCCGGTTCTTAACTATCGATAAAAACATCACCCCTATTTTTAAGCCAAGAAATAGAGGATTGCTTCCTCCACCGTGAGCCATCAACCTGCTAACCCACGCCGCCAGCCGTCGTCTCGTCACCCCCTGTCTGCCGCACACCACCTTAGTCTCTCGATAAGCTACCAACACTCCCTCGTCGTATCTCCCTCTTTCGGCTTGCTCTCCCAGCTTCTCCTCTCACATTGTCTCCCTCTCCCTCAATTCAGCACTCTCTCTTTCTCTCTCCCTGTACGACACCGTCAGGAAAGCCACCTTCACCTCAACCCAGCATCCGTCGTGCTCCCATTGTGCCACTGCCTCGGTTTTTCCTGGGTAAGTGTTGATGCCGCCGCGTTTTGCCCTCTGTTTTTGTTGGTAGTTACTAAAAAGGGAAAATTTTACAATATATCGGTTAATCTAGTAGAAGGAGAGTGTGTTTTGTTTTTACCTTTTTGCCCTTTTATTTAAAAACATGCTTTAATTTTTGGAAAAGCTTTTTTTTAATGGACTACAGGACTTATACTTATGGGCTTGGTTTTAACTAATTGGTGTTTAAATCTAGTGAGTTATTCTTTCTAGTGTGTTAGGCTTGAGATCAATTAGACATACATCATTTTGATTGACTTGTGTATTTCTTTTATTAGGCTTGATTTTGTTATGCTTGATAAATTGTTTTAGTAATTTTATTGGGTTGAGATTTTTATCAAGCTAAAGTTTCACTATTATAAATATGAGTAATTGGACTCAAATTTTTGATAATTATATTATCTAGTATTAGATTTTATAGTTACACTTCAATAGTAAATAAGTTAGATTTTTTAATGTTTTAGTCAAAGATATTAAATGGACATTGATGATTTTAGAAAGTGATGATATATTTTGAGGTTATGAGAATTTTAGGTTTTGAGGAATTAAAATAGGTTATTTGAGAAGCTTAGGCTTAAATATTGAAATACATGTTCAATTGAAATTTACGGGAATTACATAATTATCTTATAAGTGACGATTAATATTTGTTTGGCATTGTTGAGGAAATTTTTAGCAAGCTAAGAAATCCAGGTAAGCGGGGTTCATATGCTACACTTTGCATAAAATAAAATGATCTGAGGTTGGTTTTAGAAAATATGCATGTTTTGTTATGAAAAGAAATTTTGAAGACGACTTCGGTTATTTGTTCTGCATTACTCATGAAATTATGTATAAGAAGAAAGTATTTTCTATCATGACTAGTGTAGACATGAGCTTATTTTGACATTTTGTTTCTGAACTGTGTAAAGAGAGTGAATATGAAATTTTGTGCATAAGTTATATTTTTTTGTGATTTAATTCTATTATGTTCTAAAAATGTTATGTACTCTAATATGATATGATACAATTTCTAAAACCTCTGGCATGACATTCTGTTTCTGTTTAGTTCTGACCTTACCACGGGTGTAAAAATGTGGACTCTGTTTGGGTTGATACCAACTTTTATGTTTCTGGTGTACCCACTTTGGAAAAAAAATAGTTTTCTGCATGGTCTTTCCTATGTGCACACTCGGAGCTCCAAGAATAATAAGAGAAAGATTCACATTCTGTTTCTACTTAGTTGGCCGCCGGGATTTGCACAACCCTATCATGGGGGTTAAACATGGAATTATGTTCTGATACGATATTTCGATTATGTTGTACCAAGGGAATTTTTAATAAGAATATTTTTGAGACTTTCGCTCTGATACTTGTAATAACATGTTTTGACTCTGCATTCTGAAAATAAAAAGTGTTTTATTCTGCATTTTAAACTCTGTAAATGCTCATGTTTGAATACTAGTATATGTTCTCTGCTTACTGGGTTGTTGATAACTCACCCCTTATCTCCATAATATGTTTCAGATAATTTTGATGCAACAACTGGAAGTCAGGAATAGGGAGTACTTGCAAGTTTTTGTTGATCATAGAAGACTAAGCGCCTTAGGCTACAAGGACTTTTTGGAGAGTCCTTTGGTAGTGTTGATATTTTATGTTGTTTTGATATTTTTGAGTAATGGATATTTCTAGTTTTTGTGGAAATGTTTATGTATATTGTTGAGGCACTTCTGATGTGTCCTTATGTAGGAACATGGATATTTGTATTGAACAAATAGATTAATACGTTAAGGAGAGTCTGGTTTATTTTTAAAATGATGGGAACCAATGTGGGCCTACTCTTAAAGATCCTTTGCAAGTTCCAGATTGGCCAATTATAAAATCAAGGGCCAAGAAGATCAAGGAAGTAATGCACAGATTGGTGCAATCCACTTGGAATGAAGCTAGCAAGAGCCCAACACTCAAGATGGGCTTAAAAGAAGGAGAACCAACTTTGATCTACTTGATTCAAGTTGTGGAAGACATGACTTAGAGATAGGGCCTATTGTTATTGGAGGCTTCCAATTTGGTTAAATGATTTATTTTATTAGTTTAGAATAAGTGGGCTTGAAGATACTTGGCCCACACGTCTTATTTTTAATGAACTAGGGTTTTCGGGAAGGCCTTGTATTTTGGTCAAGGGCTTATTTGGAAAGTTATTTTTTAGGAACTAGGGCTTCAAGATGGTACTGTAGCCGCACGTACTGTGCAGTAACACTGTTCATCTGGGGCATTTTGGGTAAAAGGGGCTTTATTTTGGCTAGGGTTTTAATTAGGTTTAGTTTAAATACTCCTTGTAGCCTCATTTGAAGCTTAGACAATATTGAATGTATTTGTGAGTTGAGTTTTCTCCTCTTACTCTTGATTGAACTCTTGAACTTATCAAAGGTAAATCACAACCTTTGTGGCGTTCTTCCTTTGTAATCTAGGTTCTTGAGACGGGTTCTTCAACGTGTCTAGATTTTGATATAATCTAGGTTCTTGAAACGAGTTCTCATCGGGTCTAGATTTTCCATCCATTGACTTGAATTTGGCTTTCTTGGAGATTTTTCAAATTGATTGTAGGTTCAAAGGATTTCATTCCCACGAGTTCATATCAAAAAGTGTTATTGAAGATGATTTTAGGTGACATGAGTTAACTCTCCAGACCCACGGAGACAGGACATTACACTTGTTCTCCCAACTAAGGCTGGTAACCCCAGATAGTTCTAATAGGTAGAAGTAGATCTAACTCCTGCAACACTCAGAATACTATCTCTTTGTAGCGGCTTGTGTATTGTTGCTGAAAAATATAGAAGATTTTCATTTGTTCAGTCTCTGACCAGAGGCAGTTTCATACATAGAAATCAAGTACATCATCCTACTCCAATGTATTGAGGAGGCTTCACAAAAGAGAATACTATTATTTGTTAAAAAAAGATGATTTATAGTAAGTTGTCCTCTATGCATAGGAAAACCAGATATTACTCTGTCTTTATGCCTTGTTGAGGAGCTGAGTGAAAGCTTCTAGCACAAAATAAAAATACAGAGTGATAGTGGATCACCCTGTTTTATACCCCTCAAAGGTAGAAAAGATGGTCGTGGATTCCCATTTGGTAAGATGGAATAAGAAACTGTTCTAATACAAATTAGGATCAAATCTATCCATCTCTTGACAAATCTCATTCTTTCCATGACAGCTGCAATAAAACACCATTCCAATCTATCATATGCTTTGCTCATGTCCAACTTGAGTGCCATATACCCATCTTTCCCTTTGACTTTGCTCTTCATGGAATGTAGGACTTCAAATGCAACAATGAGGTTGTCAGTTATTACTCTACCTAGCACAAATGCACTCTAAGTAGTGGATATCAGGTAAGGCAGAACTTATTTTAACCTATTGGCCAGTACTTTGGAGATGGCTTTGTATATAACATTGCACAAACAAATTGGTCAATATTCAATGACCTGAGTTGGACTTCTAATCTTTGGAATAAGAACTATATAGATTTCATTTATAGTTTTGTCCCAACAGTTAGTGTTCAAAGCCTTTGTCACAGCCTCACATATTTCATTACCTATTGTATGCCAATGTTGCTGATAGAACCCTGCAAAGAAGCCATCTAGGCCTGGAGAGCTCATTGGATTCATGTTAAACATTGCCTCTTTCTATGAAAGTGAAATCTTGAAGCAACCAGCTATTCATGTCATTTGTTACCAGTGAATGCATTGGTTCTAAACACTCTCTTTGTCCAGTGGGGTTCGAGGTTGAAAATAGATTAGTGAAAAAGCATTTCAACACCTGGTTTATGCCATGAGGGGTGTTATAACATTGACCCTCTTCATCCTTAATGTTGCTAATTTGATTAGCTTTTTTTTCCTTTGAGATGCATATATATGAAAAAACCTAGCGTTTCTATCCCCCTTTTGAAACCAACTTTGTTTTGCTCTTTGTTTCCACTTTAAGTTTTCTTCCTCTGGTATCATTGACACATCTTTGTTCAATTTTTTAATCTCTTGCAAATCATATCCAGTGTTTCTTTGTTGAAGCCATTGAAGTCTTGTTTTCTTGTTTTCAATTTCTCCCATTGACTACTTTCTTTGGATTCTGCACCAGTTCAGTAGCTTGTTCTTGCAGCTGCTTAGCTTATTGGATACTAATATTATAGTACTCACATTTCTGTTATTTTCATGCCAAGCATTGTCTATTAGATCCTGACATTCCCTCTGTTGCCCCCAATTAAACTTATATCTAAACACCCTTCTGTTTTTTCTATCATACTGAGCTTATGTATTCAAAGTTATGATAATAGGAGTGTGATCAGAAGTACATGCAACAGTTACAAATCTGAATGTCTTGATACAAATTGATGAATTGGGGATTTGGCACAAATCGATCTAGCCTTTCTTTTGTGAATTCCAAGCCTTCCCTATTGTTTGCCCAAGTATATTTAAGACCATTGTATCCTAAATCACTTAGTTCAGTGTCTTATAAGGCTTTATTGAAAGAAGCCATTTGGGTATTGGACCTGGCTGCACCCCCCCCCCCTTATTTTATCATGTTGTTGAAGAATTTCATTAAAATCACCCATGCAGATCCATGGTTTATTGGCACTTGGTTTCAACTTTCGTAGCAACTGCCAACTCCCTTCCCTAAGTGTTGTACAAGGATTTTCATAAAATCCAGAAAGATACCATTTCTTTCCATTTTGAGGCTCTATAACTTTGACAGATATATGAAAGTTTGTATAGGACTCCAACTCTACAGAAATAAGAGAATTCCACATAAGAGCAATTCCTCCACTGAGTCCTCTACTGTCAGTAATGAAACTCCTATCAAACCCAAGTTTGTTTCTAATTCTTTCCATCCTTTCTCTCTTGCTTTTTGTTTCAATAAGAAAAAGGATGTTTGGGCACTTTTCCTTCACTAAATAGTGAAGCTCTTGAATTGTATAAGGGTTCCCAAGCCCTCGACAGTTCCAACTTATACATTTCATTGATGATGGTGGGGCTGCTCAGCAACCACCACCTTTTTCTCCTGATTAAGCTCCTTATAGGTTTGAGCATATCTCTTGGTTTCTTGAACTGAGTCTGCTTAATACTGCTGTCAAGGTCTATGTTCTCTCTTTTCCTACTGCTTGTTTCACTTCCACCAGTTTTTTCTGTAACACCCCGTATTTCAGTGTATTTTTACTGAAGGATTATTTTTGATTGTTCAAAAATTTATCCTCTTATTTTAAAATTGGTTGGATTTTTAGTAAGTTTATTTCTATGATTTTAATTTGGTGAAAATTATTTTTATGTGCTTTCCAAATATTTATTTATTGTTATGCATTTAAATTGCTTTTAATATTTAAATTAATTACTGTGGGATTTAATTATTTCAATTTGACTTTACCATTACGTTTAAATTATTTTATTTAACTTGTGGTTTTAAAATCATCTCTGTTGGATCATTTTTGTGACCCAAGTTATGAGGATTGGACCTCATTTCTTTTCCCTCCATTTTTCTTTCCTTCCTTTTTCTTTTCTTTCTTTTCTTTTTCTTCTTTATTTTCTCTCCTCTCCCGCGCGATCTCTCTCTCTCCTCTCCTCCGCCCGTTTCCATCGTCCCCTCCCAGCGCCGCCGTCCGTCGGCGGTGGTCGACACCGCCCGGTCCTTTGCGTTCCCCAGCCGCCGGCCGTCCTACCCCACCAATATCACCGCCGTTCGTGCCGCCGTTAGCCTCCACGAAGCCCTCGAAACCCACGACGCCGCGGCACACTTTCCGCCATTGCGCCGCCGTCGCACCGCCATTGGCCACCATCTTCCTACCACTTCATCCCCGACCTCTTGGCAACCCATTGGACCCAACCCCACCTCCGATCCGTCACCGGTGAAGCTCCACCATCTACATTTCCGATTTGGGCATTTTGGTCTTCTACCGCCCATTCCGCCGCCACCCACGGCAAACCACCGCCACCATTGGCTTCACCGACCTCTCTAGGCCCTACCCTACCATTTTTGGGTCTTCGTTTGTCCTCGTTGAAAAGTGGGTATCTGTGACCCACGGCCACAGTGTATTTTACACTGTGGTGTTGCTCAGACATCACCATTTGCAGCTTCGTGATCCTCCGGAAATTATTATATTGCACTGTAAGTATTTTCCTTAAAGAACTTTCGTGATTTAAATATATTTTTGTACTAACACATATTATCTGTGAATTGGTTTGTTTTGCCGGACTGAGTCCGAGGAGTTTCGGGGGTCGGATGGATTGTGGACGGAGTTGTGTGTTTGTTTGCATTGTGAATTGTGGTTGTTGGTTGTTGGTTACGGCTTGTTCATGTACATCGCATATTGCATGCATGATCATGTTTGTAAAGAAAACTGGGTTTTCGCATGATTGCATACATGTTCATGTGTTTATTGAAATTGGATTTTCATGTGAGTAAAAGGAAAAGAGACTGTAGGGATGGTGGTAAGCAGGGATGGTGGTTGTGTCCCGCCTGTGATTCCCGCCTACAGTGCTCTGTTAAGTATTCATTGTGTGTAAAGGAACTGTAGGTATGGTGGTAAGCAGGGATGGTGGTAGAGTCTCGCCTGTGATTCCCGCCTACGGTGCACGCGATAGGGATGGTGGTAAGCAGGGATGGTGGTTGTGTCCCGCCTGTGATTCCCGCCTACGGTGCACGCGGTAGGGATGGTGGTAAGCAGGGACGGTGGTAGAGTCCCGCCTGCGATTCCCGCCTACAGTGTCCGATAAATGGATTGTTTGTGTGAATCATTTTATGGGAAAATGTTTTACGGATATTTTGGGCCAAAATGGGATTTTTGGCGTGTGTTGGAAATAATCATTTTTCTGGAAAAAAATGATATTTTATGGCTAAATGTATTTTGCTATATTGTTGGTTGCATTAATGTATTTTTATCCCGAGGGTTGTTTGGTTTATACTTACCTGTGGTACCATTTTATGGTATCGCAGATTTTGATGCAGATGATGATGACGAGCCTTAGCTTGGCTCCCTTGGAGGAGTGATCTGGGATTACTCCTGTTTAGTGAGTTATGTTTTTATCAATTTATGTATTTACCTTTTGTATTATATTTGGGATGACTGTATATTTTTTTAAAGATAAATTGTGTTAAATATTTGTATTTAAATTCTGGTACTTATTTAACTATCCGCTGCGTTATTTTATTTATACACTGTTGCATGTACACACACTGGCACTTCGTTGGGATGTGTGACCGTGTTGTCACCATCCTGGCGTCTCGATCCCTGTGTATTTATATAAGGGGGATTGGGGGCGCCACATTTTCAATCTGCATATCAGTTGTTCTGCTTATATCAATTTGTCTTGCTCTCTTTTTCCAACCAATCTGTTTTTTCCTAGTTGCCTCACCTTTTGCCATTTTTATAGGTTTGGTAACTAAATTTGACAGATTAATAGAGATACTAGGAGAATTTGTTATTGAACTGCTTCGTGCCCTTGTCATAACCCCCTTTGATTGTTGACATGTTCTTTCCTGTTCTAAATCAACCAACTTTTTTACCTCAATTTCATCATAGTTGTTATGGTGTTCCAACTGTAATACACCTTTTCCCTTATTTAAGCAGCTAGGCCCTGATGAATTCATGTTTATCACAGGTTCCTCCACAAGTAAGATATCATCTGCCTTATTCTGTTCTGGCATCCTTGGTTTTTGAATTGATTGGTCTTGGACTCTCACACGAGCCCCATACCTTCTATCCCCCTAGCCATTTGTACTAATAGGGGATGCCCTCAACCATTGACCATATTGAGAGATGCCAAAACCAACTGTGTTTCTTCTAGCCTTCTCTATATCACAATTGCTATCAACATGCTTAATAAATCCACAATGAAAGAAAAACGAAGGTAGCCTTTTTATATTTGAATTCTACCCACCTTTGCTTTCCTTCCACTCCGACCATCTTACCTTTGACAAGTGGTTTGGTAATATCTAGAATTACTCTAATTCTAAGATATTTACCCCAGCCAAGACCATCTTCATCCACATCAACAATTATTACCTCCCCCATTGTTGAGCCAATTCTCTTCCCCCTTCATATGTCATAACTGCCAGAGGCAACCCATGAAGTTGAATCTAGAAAATTTCACAGTTAAATTTCATCCCTTGTGGAGGAGTATTACTATTAAAGAGTTGAATACAAATCAAATTTTTGCCAAAAGTCCAGGGTCTGCCATGTAGAACTCTTTCTATATCCACTGGTTTTTCAATTAGGAATTTATCGTGCCCTACCTCTTTAAAGAGTAACCATCCCTCTGGATTCCATAATTTTGTCATAGTGGCTTTAAAAGCTTCCTTGTTTATAGATTTTCCAACAGAATAAGCATAATCAAGCAATTATGACTTCTTACATCTGATCTCCTCGTTTCTTCCTCAGTGAAGATTAATGTTTCCTATTCTTCCTCTGTAAGTGTAAAACCTTCCCATAATCTTTCCAATTCATTTGCCATGTTCAAGTAGCCAGTTTGATTATTGAAACTGTGAAGTTTACTGACAAAACCTCACCACCGCCTTACCCTTAAAGGAAAGGACAAACACCTTACCCTCTGAAAAAAGGAAAGGACTAAGACTTGTTGGTCATTGGACTTGGATCACTATAGTTCAGAAAGAAAAATCCTATATAAGATCACAACGAAATAAAAAATGACACCTTAAATTTTAAGAAGACCAAGACCTACAGAGAAATAAGCAGAAGTGTACCATATGTGATACTCCATATTGATTGATAAGTTATAAGGGTAGGTGGTGGTGGTGTATGAGATTTCATTTTCTTAGAAAGGATAAATTCTTAGGTCCCGTTTGGATACTTAGAATATCTCAGTATATTTGTGAATAGTAGTGAAATAGTTTGAGTTAAGATATTTTATTGGACTTTGGGAAATGAGAAAACAAAAGTTGAATAAAAATATTATAAAGTTAAAAAATTGTTTGAATGTAACTTTTTAATATTATTTTATTTTTAAAATTTGAAAAAGTAGTATTATTTTTCTGTTTTGTTTGGAGTTTGGAAAGTTTTAATGTTTAAGTAATAATTAGATGAAAAAGTTGAAGATTTGAAATTAAAATTGAAAGTGTTGTGTTTGAGTGATGTTTGAGAAGGAAATATCTGAGAATACTTGCAAACAGTTGTGCTGCCAAACAGACCATTGCTCGTTATGGTTCAAATTGTATTATTGACTAATCATTTTGCAGTATAGGCCCAGATGTGGCTTGGGCTACCCTTGGGGCATTACAATTGGTATTAAAGTCTATCTCATCCAGAGAAATGTAGGACTTGAGCCATACAATCTATGATGAACTGGCCTGATAAGGTTGTCAGGAATTTAAGCAGGAAGATTGTGATACCGCATAGTGGTTAATAAGTGATAAGGGCAGGAAATGTA
This sequence comes from Juglans microcarpa x Juglans regia, assembly GCF_004785595.1. Lineage (NCBI taxonomy): Eukaryota > Viridiplantae > Streptophyta > Magnoliopsida > Fagales > Juglandaceae > Juglans > Juglans microcarpa x Juglans regia. Next base: position 16,908,244 of record NC_054597.1, on the reverse strand, counting down.
TGAGATCTCATATTGTTTGGAAATGAGAAATTCTTGCTCTTTGCAGTTCCAATGGACTCCAATTGTATCATTAACTAGTCCTTTTAGAATATAGGCTCAAATATGACTTGGACCTCCTTTAGAGCGTTATAAAAAGTTTCCAATTAAGCCTAAAAACTGAACGACAAATAAATAACTGAATTAATGCTGAAATAGTTATCCAGTTGTTTACCTTTACTAATTTGGAAATCGAATAGTTTTGATTATTTGGAAAATAAATGGTTTTAAGATAAAATCGACCTTAAGAAAATAAAAAGTGATAAATGATAGAAAGTGCATGAGACAGCTAATGAAATGGTAACAAAGGATGAAAGTTGATGGAAAATGCAAGTGAATGGAAGTGAAAGAGACATGTAATGAAATGGTGATAAAGGATAGAAGTTGGAGAAGAGTGCAAAAGAAAGGAAATGCAAGAGATGGATAATAAACTAGTCATAAAGGATGGAAGTGTAAATATATTGTATTATAATTAAAGAATAATTATAATTTATTATTATAATAGATAAATGCTGAGGTGGCACAATTTTTATAAAGAGAAAACTTCAACTTTTATATAGTGTAAAAGATAATAGATGTAGTTGTTGTAAATGAATACAGGAACTTTGTGGATGACCACTCAGATTCCAGCTTTTAGAATTCTACCCCATTCATGTATCAACTATTGAGATTTCTAAATTCATAAATGTGTCTTATTAATTCATATATCACCCATTCATATTCTTTATCTCGTTATACCTATAAAATGGTGTATTGAAGATCATTTGTATAACACAAGAAATTAGAAGTGAATGATATTAAACTCCTGAAGAGCTAAGTTTATATTACAAACTTTCTATTCTCTTGCTACTTCTCTTTAATTTCACTAAACGTTATCAGCACGAGATTCTAGCCAATCGTTGTGTTCTTTTTATCATTAGCAAGATATTTGCGTAACATTTTTCGAACCACTATAAGTTTCTCTTCAATAAATATTGATATCTATTTATTGCGATATAAATCATTCTATAAAATCTTGATATGATCTATGTGATATTATATAGAGTATAATATTATCATAGCAATGTAATGAATATTCTTGCCTTCTATATGTAAGTTTGATTTTAAATATTTCTCTCTTTCAGTGCTTAATATATTTGTTATCGATAATGTCAAATCTTACAAAACTTAAATTTCTTGTCCTCGATATTTATAGCAACAATTATTTATCATAGATTCTTGATGCCCAAAGTCATCTTTTGATGAATGAATCTTGGAAATAATATTAAGAAATGAAATTGAGCATTCCTAAAGGATCGCTCTAAAGCATAATCTTATTGAAAATTGAGTACCTCACAATAAAATATCATTTGATTGTATAGGATAATTTAAGTGATATGTGTACCAAAAGACTGTGATCCTTGAATATTCTTGTCTTCTATATGTAAGTTCGATTTTAAATATTTCTCTCTTTCAGTACTCAATATATTTGTTTTCGATAATATCAAATCTTACAAAACTTAAATTTCTTGTCCTCGATATTTATAGCAACAATTATTTATCATATATTCTTGATGCTCAAAGTCATCTTTTGATGAATGAATCTTGGAAATACTATTAAGCAAATGAAATGAAGCATTCCTAAAGGATCGCTCTAAAGCAATAACCTTATTGAAAATTGAGTACCTCACAATAAAATTGTAACGCCCTGTTCCCGAGGGTCCGGAGAGTTAACTCATGTTACCTGATAATCAACTCCAACATTGCTAATATACTTCCAAAAACTCCAAATCAAACGTAAACACTTCAAATTTAATTAACCACACATACTCGTATATAAAATCCTCAATACAATAACCCCAAAAATTACCAATTTCTCTACATGTAACTTAAACTCACATTTCAACAATATAATTATAAAAAAATCACCAATACTCATCGAAAGCTTTCTATTCTTAATCCACTATTCTTAAGTCATCTCACCAATTCTTCATAGTCCGGATCCTCAGCTGAAATATCCAAAAAAATCATCTGAAAATATTGGAGATAAGGGGGGTGAGTTATCAACAACTCAGTAAGCAAAGAACATATACTAGTATGTAAACATGAGCATTTTCAGAATTCAAAATGCATAATCAAAGTATGTTATCAAAAATTTCAAAGCGAAGCTTTCAAATAAATTTCTTATTCAAAATCCTTTGGCATGTCAAAAATTTGAGACCTCATCTTCATCGTATCAGAGCATCACATCGGGACAGATACCATGTTTAACCCCTGTGGTAGGGTTATAAACCACCATTATATCCGTGACTGGGCCGTATCCACTATTATAACCCGTGGTGGGGCCGTATCCACTATTATTACCCGGGGTTGGGATGTATCCACTATTATAACCCGTGGTTGGGCCTTATCAATTATTATAACCCGTGGTTGGGCCTTATCCACTATTATAACCCGTGGTTGGGCCATAACGGAAACCGAGCAGAACATCAGAATTAGACTTTAATCAGAATACAGAATCAGAATCTCATGTCAAGGTTTTCAGATGCCACATCATATCAAAACCAAATACTGAATAGCTTCAGATAATTTCTCATGTTCAAAATAAACAGAATCAAAACATCTTCATTTATTCACAACAAAACTTTTAGATTTTCATATTCGCTCCTTTTTGCATGATCAGAAACAAAATACATAAAATTAGCTCATGTCTACACCAGTCATGACAAAAATACTCTCCTATACAGCTTTCATGCATATGCAGAACACATATCTGAGGTTGTTTTCTGATTGCTTTTCAAAACAAACATGCATATTTTCAAAGCAACCTCATTTTATTTTATTTTATTTTATGCAAAGTTTAGCATAGGAGCATCGCTTACCTGCACTTCTTAGCTTTTCAGAATTTTCCTCAAAATGTCGAGTCGACTCTAAATCGTCACCTATAAAAATAATCACGTAATTTTCGTAAGTTTTCAATCTATCACGTATTTCGATATTTAAGCCTAAACTTCTAAAATAACCTATTTTAATTCCTCAAAACTTAAAACTCTCGTAATCCCAAAATATATCATCACTTCCTAAAATCATTAATATCCACCATAACTAACGTCAAACTCCAAACATCAATATTTAAACCCAGAACCGCCAACAAATCTCACAGCATAAACCAATCACACAAACAACTCTATTATCCAATCCAACCGACCCCCTACTCCTCGGACTCAGTCCGGCATAACCAATCAGTTTACAGAAAAATGAGTTAGTGCAAAAATACATTTAAATCATGAAAGTTCTTTGGAAAAATACTTACAATGCTATAATATAATTTTTGAAAGATCACGGAGGTGCTAGAAGTGACGGCACAGCAACGTAACAGTGCAAAATACACTGTGGTCGTGGGTCTCAAAAATCCACTTTTGAATGGGGACAAACCAAGACCCGAAATTGATAGGATATGGTTTATGGATGTCGGTGAAGTTAATGGTGGTGGTGGTTGGCCGTGGGTGGCGGCGTGGGCTGTAGTTGAAGACCAAAAAGCCCAAAACGGAAATGGAGTTGGATGTACTTCACCGGTTAGAGATCGGAGCTGAGAATAGGTGCATTAGGTTGCTAAGAGGTCGATGATGATGTGGTGAAGAAATGGTGGCCGGAGGTGGCGTGACGGTGGTGCAACGGCGCAAGGAATGCCGCGGCTTTAAACTGTTCATGGGGGCAAACGGCAGCTTGAAAGGGGCTGAGAATGGAGGGGGGTGGTCACCAGAGGGAAAGGAAGCTAATGGGATGGGCAGTGCCGGTCGCGGCGGTGCGGCGGCGGTGGGCTAGGCGAAAAGGAGAAACGGACGGAGAGAGAAGAGAGAGAGGCCGTGACACGCGCGGGAGGGAGGAGAGAGAGAGGAAAGAAAAAAAAAAGAAAAAAAGAAGGAAGAAAAAGAGAAGGAAAATAGAAAAAATGGAGGGAAAGAAATGAGGTCCAATCCTCACATCTTGGGTCATAAAAATGATTTATCGAAAAAGATTTTAAAACAGCAAGTCAATTAAAATAATTTAAACGTAATGATACAATGAAAATAAAATAATTTAATCCAACAATCAATTAATTTAAAAGAGAACAATTTAAATGCATAACAATAATAAATATTAAGGAAACATTTCAAATTTAAGTTTTACAATTTAAAGATCATAAAAGTAAACCATTTAAAAATCCGACAATTTTAAAACAAGAGAATAAATTTTTGAATTAATAAAAATAATCATTCAATAAAAATACACTAAAATACGAGATGTTACAAAAATATCCTTTGATTGTATAGGATAATTTAAGTGATACATGTACCAAAAGACTGTGATCCTCCTATAATCTTGTTATAATTTGATGTACTTGAAGTTGCAAGATTATTAGTGAATACAACTCTGCACTTTTAAAAAATAAGTTCACAATTGAAATTGTGTAGAAAAAAAGTCACTAATAAGAATATGTTTGAAATAAATCATATAATATATTTATGCCTCGAATGTACTCCTGCAGTAACAATATCAAGTGCAAGAGTTTACTAAGTATTTTGAACTAATATTTTATTTATTAGTGGCTAAACAAAACAACAAGTTGTTAATGAATAATCAACAGTCTTGTCCAACTGGTTCTACTCCATTCCCTAGAGCAAATGGAATGTCATTTTATCATAAAAAAGGAAACCATGGTCATGGACATCGATGTGGTAGAAAAAAACTATCGAAATCAATGAGAACATCGTAAAAGTTCTTTAAAGAGAAATGTTATATACCACCAGAAGTCGAACCACACTGAGACAAACCAAGATAAAAACAAAGGCTTGCAGAATAAGTCACTAAAGAAATATGAAGATAAATGTCACAAGTGTGGTATAAAAAGAAATTGGTCACGTACTTGTCGTACATCCAAACATTTGGTTGACTTATAACAAGCATCTATGAAGGAAAAAGGAAAATGGATCGAAATGAAGTTTGCCGACCACAATGAGCCAGAAGATCATGTAACTTATTTTAATAATCCAAATATGATTGACCTAACTCATCTCGATATTTCTGATTTCATTATAGATCTAAATGAAGATAATGATACTTGGTTAGCGATACATATGGCCATAACAATTAATTTTCCTTCTTTAATATAATCACATTATGTTTGAGTCGTTATCTTTTAATAAATCTTATTAAAAAAATTGTATTAATAAATTTTTATATGTATTTTTGTTTATAATGAGATATGAGTTGTACTGATGCATTAACCAATTCCAAGACAATTGTACAACACACACAATTCTTAAAGATAAGAAATATTTTCAATATTTAACATCAAATAGAGCCAATGTCAATACAATACATGGGTCATCGAATCTAATTGAAGGCTCCGGAGGGGCCAATATTATGTTACCAAAATGAACAAAATATTGTATTGAGGATGCTATGTATTCTTCGAAATCTAGAAGAAATTTAATCAATTTAAAGATATTCGTCTTAATGGTCATCATGTCAAAACCACCAATGAAGGCAGTGATAAATATCTTTACGTTATAACAATAAATTTGGGTCAAAAAATCATATTAGAAAAACTAATAGCTTTCACTTCTAGGTTGTATTATACAATAATGAAAACAATTGAATCACATGTTGTATTGCACCAAAAGCGCTCTGATCAAAAAATCCTTATGCTTTAGCATGATCATCTGTGTCATCCGTGATCAATCATGATGCATCAAATAATTAGGAATTCATATGGACATTCCTTAAAGAATCAGAAAATTCTTTTACCAAGTGATTATTTATGTGTAGCTCATTCCAAATGAAAGCTAATTATCATACCATCTCCTTTTAAGGTAATTACTGAATCTCCATCATTTTCCACAAAGAATTCATGGAAATATACGTGGACTTATACATCCACCATATGGTTCATTTAGATATTTTATGGTTTTAATAGATGCATCAACTAAATGGTCACATGTTTTAGACTCTACTCGAAATTGCATTGTACAAGTTATTATATTACAAGCTCAATTTCCTGATTATCCAATTTAATTTGTTCAATTGGATAATAGAGTAGAATTTATATTTAAAACTTTTGATGATTATTGTATGTCAGTTGGGATTAATGTTGAACATCATGTTACCCATACATATACTCAGAATGGTATAGCTGAGTCATTAGCCATTTAACGTTTGCAATTAATTGATCGACCATTACTTTTGAAAACTAGGCTACCTCTATCTATGCTTGGAGACATGTAATTTTGCATGCTGCATGATTAATTCAAATAAGATCAACTGGCTATAATAACTATTTTCCATTGTAACTTGCATTTGGCCAACCACCAAATATTTTTTCATCTTCGATTTTGGTTGTATTGTTTATGTTCTAATTGCACATTCCCAAAGCATTAAGATAGGTTCTCAACGTAGATTTTGAATTTATGTTTGTTTTTATTCTCCCTCCATCATTAAATACATTGAACCTTTAACTGGAAATATTTTTAAAACTCATTTTGAAGATTATTATTTTAATAAAACAGTCTTCCCACCATCAGGGAAAAAAAAAGTTGCCAGAAGTACAAAAGAAAATAACATGAAACACTTTAATGCTATTCATCTTGATCATTGAACAAATCAATGTGAACTGGAAGTTCAAAGGGCCATTCATTTACAAACTATTGCAAATCAATTACCAGATGTCTTTGCTGACAATAAGAAAATAGTGAGTCTCACATTCCGGCTGCTAATACTCCAGCAAAAATCAATGTCCTTGTAGGACAATCAAGATCCATCCAAAATCTTTGTACAAAATTCCCCTAAAATAGAAACCCCTAAAGCAAAATCTCTTGAGGAGTTATCTCCTGAAGAGTTATCCCCTAAAGAGGAAAATGTACTTGAAAATAACGAGATCTCGATATATTATGTAAGTACGGGATAATTATTTGGTAGAAATAAATTTTTGTTGAAAACATATTTTTATTTAAAGTTGCTCTAGAAATCACTAGAATTGATGATGAAAATGAACAAAAAACTGTCAAATAATGTCGACATAGAAATGATTAGTCAAATTGAAAAAATGTAATTCATGTAGAATTCAGTAATAAAATGTGAAGTATTTGGACCAGTGGTCCAAATACTTCCAGGTATGATGCCTGTTGGATATAAATAGGTATTTGAACATAAACATAATGAGAAAAATGAAATCGTAAGATACAAAGCACAACTTGTTGCACAAGATTTCTCGCAGAAACCTGGTATTGATTATGAAGAAATATATTCTCCTGTAGTGGATACAATTACATTCATATTTTTTATCAGCTTGGTAATCACAAAAAGTTTGTATATGCGTTTAATGGATATTGTTACAACATGTTTGTATGTTTCAATGAATAATGATATTTAGATGAAAATCCCTAAAGGATATAAAATTTCTGAAGCATGTAATTCAAATTCCTTAAGTATTTATTCTATCAAACTACAAAGATATAGATTAAAAAAATTTGGATGCATGTGATACAATCATCTCAGTGAATATTTAATAAAAGAATGATTTGTAAATAATCCAATTTGCCCATATGTTTTCATCAAAAATTCAAATTTCGGATTTGCTATTGTTTCGGTATATGTAAATTATTTAAATCTTGTTGGAACTCTAAAATAGCTCATGAAGCCGCAAATTATTTAAAAAAATAAGTTTGAAATGAAAGACTTTGGCTTTCCAAATGGAGTTCTTGTCCATCAATCAACATATATAGAAAAATTCTTGAATCATTTTTACATGGATAAAACTCATCATTTGAGTATTCCAGTAGTGAACATTATAAAAAGAAAAAAGTTTTCATTCCCAAATAATGTGGGATTCCATATATCATCTATACCTATGACTTACCATAAAGGTATATCACATTAAAGTACCATACCTAAGTCCAGTTGGTGCTTCATGTATCTTGCAAATTGCACACAACCAGATATTGTATTTTTAGTTAATTTATTAGCAAGTTACAGCTCTGCACCAACTTAAAAGCATTGGAATATGGTCAAACATATTCTACGCTACCTTCGTGGAACAGTTAACATGGGATTGTTCTATCCAAAAGAATCGAATCCTCAATTAATTGGTTATGCAGACTCGGGTTACATTTTCAATCCGCATAAAGGAAGATCACAAACAGGATACCTATTCACTTGTGGTAGTATTACTATTTCATGGAAATCTGTCAAACAAAGATTATTACAATTCATGAAGCACCAAGAATCCATTTGGTTTATCCACAATCAAAGATAGTCCAACAAAATTATATGAAGATAATGTTGTTTGTATCACACAAATCAGGGAGGTTATATCAAAGGTGATAGAACCAATTATATCTTGCCAAAGTTCTTTTATACATGAGCTTCAGAAGAGCGGTGATATTAATGTCGAGCAAATACAATCATGTGATAATTTAATGAATCTATTCACTAAAGCATTACTAACTACAACATTTAAGAAGTTGGAACACAACATTAGAATGTATCAATTCAAGGATATTTTTTCGTAAACGATTGAAACTCTATATACTTTTGAGGGGGAGAAAATAATTAAATAGATTGTACTCTTTTTCTTTCGCTAAGGTCTTTTTTCCCATTGGGTTTTCCTTTACAAACTTTTAACAAGGCAATCCTGCAACATTCTAAGGTACACAAGAATATTGTATTATTTTTCCTTTTCCATTGGTTTTTTCTCATTGGATATTTTCTTGATAAGGTTTTAACGAGACATATATTTTATGTATGATCATCCAACAGGGCCTGCTCAATACAAATTGAGGCCTAAGGCGAAATTTAATTAAGTCATTTGTAATTATAATTCAATAAAATATAAATTATTTAATAGAATATTTTCAAAATTTTCAATAAAATGAGATTTTATTTAAAATCTTTAAACACAATTTTTGTGAATTTATATTTATAACAACTTAAAATGAGGTCTCAATGCAGATTTTGTGCCTCGATTTAGTAAGATCTTAAAAAAATTATTAAAATATCAATAATTCATTGTATTACTTATAAAAAAAATCATTGTATTAAATATTAAATTTAGTATCATGGGGCCTTGCATCCATTGAAAACTGTAAAAATTATTTAAAATTTTATTTAATGAAATAGTTTTTATTTATTTTTTTTCAAAAAGATAAATTTAAAAAAAGAAAAACCTCATTTTATTTTTGGGGCCTTACATGGGGTGTGGGCCTTAGGCAATGGTCTTACCATTGAGCCGGCCCTACATCTAAGGGAGAGTGTTGTAAATATATACATGAATTTGGTAAATGACCAATTAGATTCCACCATTTAGAATTCTAACCCACTCTTCTAAATTCATGAATGTATCACCCTTTCATATTTTTTATCCCCTTATGCCTATAAAGGGTATCTTGAGGAACATTTGTACAACACAAGAAATTAGAAATGATATTAAACTCTTGAAGAGCTAATTTTATATTATAATATTTTTATACTCTTATTACTTCTCTTTAATTTCACAACTGTTAATTTTTTCAATAGCAACCACACAATTGCTTTTAGCTTTAAGATGTTTGCGTTCTATCTTATGGCGCCATTAGTTTTTTTTTTTTAAGAAAAAAAATATTAATATAAAAGGATCAAGACACATAAGAAACGAGTGGAGTTCCATGGAACCAATAAACTATATCCACCCATTCCCTACAAAGTGAAGAGTCATCTTAAATGATTTTTTACAGTCCATGTAACAAACTGTGGTGCTATTGTTGCAAATGATAGTTGGTTGTGGCGTGCTGCAATCTTGTTGTTTTAAGTTGTAGCCAAACGCAGTGGGATGCGACAGCGTGTGGTCGAGCGGGCTAAGCTGTGCGTGATTTCTAGAGAGCTAAATATGTGCAATGTAAAAATACCTCAACGTTGTCAAGAACACAATCTCAAAAAAAATCATCTCCCAAATAATACTTTTTAAAAAACAAAAAGAAATTAAGAACCACCACCCCTGATGGCTGCCACCGCAAGATGGCCAAGCAACCACAAGAATGTTCCGATCTAGGCCAGCCTCGGATATTGTGAACTTTTGTTATACTTTTGTTTTTCTTAACTATTTATTACATCTTTCATAAAATTTCTACTAAAACTTTTTTATATCAAATATATTCTTAGAAACCGTTTGGATAGTGAGATGAGGTGAGATGAGATAGTTTCTATATCCAAACGAACCCCATCCCCCGCTTTTACAAAACTCTTTCAAAACCTCTTCTCGAAAGTTTTCATCACTATTGACGAACATTTCTCTAACCAACATCCAAACATCACATGTTTGTATGGTAACCAGGGAAAAAAAAGCCATAAAAATACAACCTTACAACCTTATAGAGACAAGACATGCAATTATCCTAAAGATGTCCAACAGCATAATTGCATAATTTAGTAACAACACTAACAGAACAAACAGTGACACGTTGCCTTCCATCGACAGTCAAGAAGGAACATAAACACATAGGGGCTCTTCATATAGATCTAATAACCCAGCCAAGCATATTAGATTTGAGTAAAAGCTACAGTACTCTGAATTTTTTGAACAACTCACCCTCAAACATCCTTCAAAAAGGAATTTTATTTAGCCATCTAGCGTTATACCCAAGCTTTAATTGCTAGACTGGCGCAGCTCTGGTCTCACAAAGTCTGCATCTGGGGGCACCGAAATGTCAACTGTAGGTCTCAGTTGAGCGCATACTTCAATCGCTCCATGCACAGGATCCGATAGGAAATTGCTGATGAGATCCCGGTTTATGAGTGCACCGTTGTCCACTGCAACCAAGGCCTGCTGAGTGATTATGTAATCAAAACGTGGTGCCCATTTCCTTGATCCCAATCGTGCTGTTGTTGAACAATTATCAACCATGAAAGAAACACCACGAGCATGCATAAAGGGATTCAAGGAATCAACCGACTCGATCACACTTTCATTAATGATCTCAGAGTATGAATGCCCTTTCTTCCTCAGTATCTCAATCTGGAGTTTTTAATATTCGAAAGAAATATGTTAGATAGCATGCAGAAAAGATTTTGTTCTTATTCAAGAAAGCTTCAAAACTCATGCATTGTGCAGGATAATCATATCCTATAGACATATACATGCAACTGAAACTTTTTTTGACAAGTATATATGCAACTGAACTTCACGGTAGCTTCTCCTTAATTAAGGAGTTTCACACCTGCGCCATCATTAATGCCACATAAACACCAGCAGTGAAAGGATATAATGGGCCAAGGTCTCCTGCTGGCCGAGCTGATCGGACACGTTCACCAACTTTCCACATCCGAGTCTGATCAATTTTACCCATTGGGAAAGCTGGTAGACCATCTTTTTCCTGTAAAATAAGGCACAACCAGGATTACTACATATAACAACAATGTTATCCGAGTTAAATTTAATGATAGAAAGAGCTGAGACAATCGTAAATTATATATATATATATATATATATGTTGAGACAACAATAAAGTTTTAAAAGTAATAAAATAACAAATTCTTGGGCGGTACCACATTGAGATCACATATTAACTTCCCATCATAAATATATGAGAAAACAACTTTCCATAAATATATGAGAAAACATACATAAAAGCGACGCCCAGCCAACACAACACTGCGGATCTCACTACCACTGGCCACATCTTCATAGCATTCATACAGGATGTCCATGCAGGGATAAAATGATGCACTATACGCAGACTCAAATTCCCTTTTGCCCTCTTCAGACAAGGAGTTGTATACAGCCAACATACCCTTTAAGGAAGAAAACCTCAAACCATTATCAATAAAGATACTCCAACATAATACATATAAACACAGATGCAAAAGAAAAAGATAGAATTTTGCAATTTCAGCCCTAGAATCCAACCTTGGTTGAGATGGTCTTTGATATTATTCCTGTAATGCACTCAACAGTGTTCTTGTAAGCCAGATCTTCACTCATTCCATTTTCTGTATACCTTCTAAACAAGGACTCCACAATTCCATGGACGGCACCAAGCAAAATGCCTATAGTTCAGAAGAGCTAAAAGTTAAGGATCAAGTATTAAAGAAAAATGATGTAACACCATAGGAAGTTACACTCACCACGCTCCCCAAAGATGTCACTCTTATATTCCTGCTCTAGTGTAGTGGCAAATGTGAAAGGAGAACCAAGAGCAACTGACCATCCTAGGGCAACATCTGTGGCTCTACCATCAACATCCTGCAGAGACTCTGAATAATGAGTTAAGATGAACGAGAGAGAAAGAGATAGACACAGAGACAGATAGATAGGCCACCTGGTGAACTGCAAAACTTGAATTAATGCCTGCACCATTTATCTCTTTGCCTTGGACATAAAGTCTCCTTATGGAAGGACCCATGCCCTTAGGGCAAACAGCAATGACACTAATTTCCTTGGGGAAATCAAGTCCCATTGACTGCAAATGGCCTAGAAGAAAACCATGTGAAAGCCCAAGAATGCTAGTTGGCTTCATGTGGGAGAATATTTTCTCATAATTATCAGCCTGAAATTTTTGTAAAATTAAATCCATTCAAGTGAAAAATCTTAATAATTGGAACAAAATAGAGAAGCATCAAGGGAAAAAATGCCTAAATTAAAGATAAATTCAACAAGTTTAACAAACTTTCGACTAGTGACAGGCAGGAAAAAAAATCATAAAACTCAAGAGTGAATATATCAACACAGCAACTTCAAACCAACACAAAATTGTGTCACAACAATAATAGCCAAAGAATGGACAGAGAGATAAGGCAAATATGCAGACATTTAATAAAGCTAAGCATTTGGACCAAGGTCATCACACGCAATCATGCAGAAATTCTGAGATAAGAAAATCAACATGAAATTTCAACCATCAGGTTTCCTTCTTATCAGAAAATGTCCAACAAGGTTGAATTTTTGGATGGTTGACATCACATTAAGGAAAATGCAACTTTTGTAAGGCCCCGTTTGGTTTCACACTTGGTCTCAACTCATCTCATCCCATCTCATCTCAATATCCAAACACCATTCAAACACAAACACTTTTCAATTTCAAGTTTTCCAACTTTTCAACCTTTTCATCTAATCGTCACCCAATCATTACAACTTTCCCAAACTTCCAAACAAAACACAAGAAACAATTCAACTTTTCTAAATCTCAAAACAAAAATAATATTAAAAAATTATATTCTACAATATTTTAATTTTATAATATTTTTATTCAACTTTTTCTCTCTCATTTCCCAAAATCCCATAAAACATCTTAACTCAAACTATTTCACTACTATTCACAAACTATATCACTACTATTTACAAATTTCTCATCTCGTATCATCTCATCTGTATAACCGAACAAGGCCTAAGTTTCAAGCATGTAATGCAGCAGGAATAAATGTCTTGTGTTCTTTCTTATCCCTTTTTCTTTCTACATACTGATTTTTATGCAGAAGCGTAAGCTCTAGAAAATCCAAGTGTGAGAGAGGAATGAAATAGTGGCAGGGTCAGGATTACAGGACAACATTTTAAACCTCACACAAGGGGAGAAAAAAAGGTTTAAACCAATAGTCAGGAATATAAAATTCAAGTGCACAATCAACTGGCCTGTGCAGAATCAGAAATCAGCAGCAACACAAGATCACTTCCTGAGACAGTTTCCCATATATCACCTAGAGTGCCATTCTCTTCAGTAAAGCCAGCTGCACGAGCTTCAGCAAAAGAACGGGAACCCTTCCTCAGCCCAATCTGTATTAATAGATTAAAAAAATAATTCTTGGAGAGATACAATAAATCTCATATGAACCACCAATTAGATAGAAGAAAACACAATTCAACCAAAAACGAAGATAGGAAAAACGACAAACGAACAAAATCCATTAAAACTAATGAAAAAAATATGACTCACCTTGACCACAATATCAGATTTTGCTTCAGCGAGAGAATCCCTTAAATTCTGAGCTTGTGCGGGCCCCTAAACAGAAGAAAGAGAGATTACCATACCTATACAGAAGAGAGATGTCCAAACTTCCATTTGACAAGAAATTATGGGCAAAAAGTTATAATTTGTGGGGAGAAAACAAATTATACAAGCATAAGAAACAGTTAACGGCCTTTGGGCCAAATGGCACCAGCAGCCTCCATAAGTATGGGGTGCTGGAGGAGAAAAGAGGTAAGATTTATATGGGTACGTGAGTTGATTTACATACTTTTTTTTTCCTTTGAAAGTGCATAAGAAAGAGACATACTGTATAGAACAGCTAGCATGTGGTAGCTTTAGTAGAAACAAGTAACTAACTAATAAGTATCCGTTAATCAAGTGTAGAAAAAAAAAAAGTAATTTGTAATCAAGTACATTTTTTTATAAGTAAATGAATTTATTAGAGACCAAGAGGGAACAACCCAGGTACATAAAAAGTATTCAGGAAAAAGCAACCAACTTAGGGGAACGTTAATCATATACTGCAAATTATTGCCAAATTATCTTCTAAAAAACCTAGAGCAAGAAATAGCACCACGGACTAATTGGGAAATATTTATTAGTTCCCAATTCACCAATAACTCAAATCTCTATATATAACTCAGATTCATACAACTCGTACAAACAAAGTTATAATTCAGATAACTAGGGGTGTAACCGGTCCAGTTTGGTCCAGTTTTGGACAAAACTTAGGACCGAACCGGTATGTATCGGTTTTACATTTTCCAAAACCGATTACGCACCAGTTACCCTCCTAAACCGGTACTTCTGGTTTTACCGGTTTCCGGTCCGGTCTGGTTTTCTGGTTTTTTTAAAATGTAAGTTTGATAGTTTGTCATCTGTCAGTGCATGCAAATTACTATATGATTCTTAATTGATTTTGGTAGTTTTGAGCCACATTTAAAGATGTTTAAGTTCTCATTACCTATTCAAACTTAGAGATGATTTTGTTTATATAGATAGTGATTATGATGAAAATTGTTACAATGTTGTTCAATCAATACAATAATTTCCTGGGCACTGCTGAATAATCAGGAAGTGACCATGTACTATGTTTGAAATATTTGTGAATTGGATGCTATTTAATTGTAATTTACTACATATTGACAATATATATATATAAACCAGATGCAATATCCCAGATGCAATTATCCCATTTTCTTAAAGTTATAAACCCAATCATAAAAACCCTAATAACACAAACTCAATCACAAAACCCTAATAACACAAACACAATCACAAAAATCCTAAATTTCGGATTCAAAAACCCTAATAAAACAAATACCATCTACGGTTCTACCATATTTCAAAGTAATTTAAAAAACACAAAAATAAATTACCGTGGGTCCGTGAGGAATCGAAGGGAGGGTGAGGTGAGGCCGAGGGCTTGTGCATGGTAGGCTGCGGTTCTGCGGCTAAGTTATGTGCAACGGCCGGTGAGGGGACAGAGAGACAGAGACGAGAGAGTGAGGTAGAGAGACGAGAGAGTGAGGCAGAGAGTCTGAGAGATGGGCATTGTCTGCAGAGAGAACTTCGACGAAGTCATGGAGGCGTCGAAGGGGCTAGAGGGAAGGGGGATACGAGGGAGGGAGGGCTAGGGTTTTCGCCTTTCGGGGGAGTGGGGGAAGTGAAAGTGAAAACTGAAAACTGAGGGGGAGGGGGTGAAGTGACGAAAACTCGTTGAAACGGCGCCGTTTGGGTCCGCCGTTTGGATTGAAATTGGACCCAAACGGCGCCGTTTCAACAGACGGTTTATTTTTAAAAAAAAAAAAAACGAGCTGCGTGAAACGACGCCGTTTCACGCAACTCAATTTCAAAATTCTCCCCCATGGACTTAAACGGCGCCGTTTAGGTCCTATTTTATACTAAACGGAGCCGTTTTGTGTTTGGCAGATGAGGTATAGTGTTATTCTTTTATCTTTTTGGCACATAATTTAACTAAAAAATTATTTAAATTACTAAAATTAAAATTAAATAAACTATTAAATGTGGATTATTTAATTAAGTGATTAAAAAAGTAATTAATTATATTTATATTTATGATGTTAATTGCTAATTTGTTACTAACTTAGAGTTAGAATATGTCAATGTATTAATATTATGAATCTATGTTAATTGTCAATATATTAAGCTTTTTAGTTTTCACATTTTGTATATGATTACATTTAGTTAATTACATTAATATTTGTAATTGCTTTATACTAAATAAATATAGACTATAACAATATTAATACTGACATCCATATGATATATAGTAGACTTATAGTGAACTTAATACTATTAGTCTATTATACATATATTATGCTATAACTCTAATATATTATAATGATATTAGTATTAGTTGTAGTGATTTAGTATAACTATATTAGTATAACTATAACTATAGTCTATATTAGACTTTTAGTATTAGTTATATATTAGTATGGCTATATAATATATTAGAGACTATATAATTGTATTAATATTAGACTATTAGTATTAGTTATATATTAGACTATATAATTGTATTAATATTAGACTATTAGTATAGCTATATATTAGTATTAGTTATAAACTTATAGTGATTTAGTATAACTATATTAGTATAAGTATAACTATTAGTATAGTTATATTTTTTTTTTTATAAGTAAAAAATTATATATATCAAAAGGAGAAACCAAGTACACTGAATGTATACAAGAAAACACCTTGCCCAAAATGACCCAAAAAGCCCCTAATGACCCAAAAAGCCCGTGGAAAGACAATATTATACTATTAGTATAGTTATATATTAGTATTAGTTATAAACTTAAAGTGATTTAGTATAACTATATTAGTATAAATATAACTATTAGTATAGTTATATATTAGTATTAGTTAGAAACTTATATATTAGTATAACTATATAATATATTAGACTATATATAATATAATTTAATATATATTTTTATGTTTAAAGCACATGATCAATTAAATTTTCATCTTTAAGATTAAACTTTTATTTTATAAATTATATAACATTATCTTATATATAATTATATTAATATATATACAACTTTCACATATAATTATATATTATATATAAAACTTATATATAAAAAATATTTTGTATAATATTAATTTTGTATAAAATTTATATATAAAATATTAATTTATATATATATTTCTCCAACCGGTCCGGTCCGGGAAAGCGTAAAACCGGAACCGGACCGGTTCCGGCCGGTTTCCCTAAGACATGAACCGGTCCCGGACCAGACCGGTTCAAAACCGGGAAAACCGGTCCAGTTCGGTCCGGTCCGGACCGGTTTTCCGGTTTTTCGATGTAAATTTATACCCCTACAGATAACAATCTTTTCCAAACTTGAAAGACAAGTGCTTGGCACAAAATCCACATACCTCTGCGAAATAGCAGCCAAGGAATACAATAATCAACTACTCACGTAAGCCCACTCAAGTAGTTATTTAATTAACGAAGAGATAATATTGAGAATAATTAATCTACCTGGGAACCCCAGCCAATAACACCAATCTGGTTAATCCCCTTGAACGCATCCGCCAGCAAAGGGAACAAATCCCTCCCTCCTCTCACAATATACTGCATTAACAATTATATAACACTTTACTTATCAAAAATAAAAACAATTATATAACACTTATGAGTATAACAAAAACAATTATATAAACTATAAACTATCATTCATGATATACAAGAGAGATACCCATATATTCATGCACATGCAAACTTATGCATAAACACATGTATCTACTTCCGAAAAGAATCGATCTTCTTTGTAGTTGTATTTTATTTCCCTCATGCTCTATGTATACATCCAACATACCAAAAATTTTATCAAGTCAAGAAAATTTCCCCACAAAAAAAAATAAAATAAAATAAAACCAAACCTTTCTTTTTGGTTCCCGAGAAAGTGCAAGGAAAATTAAATTGAAGATTAACGGAAATCATCAAGAAATGCCGACATTTGATCGAGTAGGTAATAAAAGAATTAGCAATAATTTTCCACACTTCCCCTCATACATTTCCAGAGACTACGAGAGAAAGCGAGAGAGAGAGAGAGATCACATACTTCGTCGTGGCCAGCGAGGTTGACATTCTCCTTCTTAAAGACCTTGGTCTCGAAATCGAGCAAAGTCAGGGGCTTGATCGCCGGCACCGAAACCATTTTGGCACCGAGAGCGGATCCACCGACAAAACCAGGAGTAGTAGCTCTAAGAGCCTTCAGGCCCTTGGAAAACGGCGTCGCGAAGCCAAGATTGAAGGGCTTAGAGACGGGTTTCGAGGTTTTAAAGATCGACGAAGACGAAGAGGACGACCGCACAGAGAGGGAGAGAGAGAATGAGGAGGCAGCTGCCGCCGCCATAAAACACCGAGCAAAACGTGCTCGGAGAGAGTCAGAAAATGTGTGTGTGAGAGTGTGACAGAGTGACAGATACTGGAGAAAGCTAAGGCTTAAAAACAAGGAAAATACTGGGGGACCGATGAATTGGACCTCAAAATCAACCGATAATAGGTTTTTTTTTTTAAAAAAAAAAATTAACTATTAAAGAAGTACTTATTAATAAATTGGTATTTTTTAAAATATATATATATTAAAAGATATTTAAAATATATGAAAAAAATAAAAAAATAAAAATTTGTAATTTTGTTTAAATAGTTAGATGAGATGAAATGAAATGATTTTAGATTAATTAAATAAAATATTATTAAAATATTATTTTTTAATATAATTATTATTTTAAAATTTAAAAATTTAAATTATTTATTATATTTTATATTAAAATTTAAAAAATTATAATAATAAAATAAAAAGAAATAATTTGATTCAAGCTACTTTATCAGTCCGACCCAACTACCTAAAGGCACTTCTCTCCGTTTTGTACGGCCGTACGACGTCACAGTTTTCTCCTGAGTCCTCGTTTTGTAATTATCTTCCTATTAAAAATAATATTACAAAATTAAAATTAAAATAAAAAACAGAAAATAAAATTAAAAGGTTTATCCAAACTCCCAACCATATTCTCCTGTATAAAACGAGAAGGAAATGGAAATTGTTTATTAACATAAATATTTCTGAAAAATAATATTTGTTATTGCATAAGTATTACACATTTTTTAAAAAACATAAGTAATGTTAGATATAAATGAAAAAATTAATATTTTAATATGAGTAATTATACATATAAATTAGAATGCATAAATATTACATAATCGTTTTGAAAAAGAGTGAGATTTACTATTAAAAAATTAATAATTTTCATGTAAGTCTTATATTTTATTATTATTATTTTAAAATGATTACGCAGTAGTTGTACAATTCATAGTTGTAAATATATTTTTTTTCTTTTAATATTAGACCTCACTCTTTTTTAAAAGAAATACGCGGCTCTTGCATAATCATGATTGTATCTATCATTTCTCTATATTTTTAAATATTTCATTTTCAAAACATCACTCACACACAAAATACTTTTTAATTTCAAATCTTTAACATTTTTATCTAATCATTACCTAATCATAATAATTTTTTCAAACTCTCAAACAAAACTAGATGTATAAAAAAACCAAAAAACTGATTAACCCAACCGAATCGGTGTATATGATCAGATTCCAATTTTGATTTCTAGAACACTAATTCAAACTGGACCGGACCGGTATATAAATATATTATTTTTTTAAATTTTTATATTATATATAAAATAGTTTTTATATTATATATAATTTTTTACATTATATTATATATATATTATATATGTTAAATTACTAATAAATATAACATGAAATTTTAAAATCTTATTATTAATAATCTATATCATAAAATTACTATAACATTTTATACAAAATATAAATTTTAATTTTAAACATGAACATAATATAAGTTATTAATATAAACCTACTTTTGATATATATATATATATATATATATATATATAAAAGATAAATATATTTTATGGCATAATAAATTTTAATATATATTTGTTTTTATAAATACAGTTCTACATATTTGATCTATACTCATATAAAAAGTGTATAGTCTAACTTATATAGACTATAATAGTATAATTAAATTTAATACTATACTAGTATGTATTAATTATTATAAAATAATATATGAGTACTATAATATAAATAAACTAATAGTTTTAGTACACGTAACCATTATATTATCACTAACATATATAATCAAATATATAAATAAGTTAGACACTATTATAATAATATAAAATTAGACATTATAGTATGGAAATAAAACACCACTACACTACTTACTACTTACTAGTAGTTTAGTATAGAAATAAGTGTAGTATAATAAGTTTATCTCACTAATTATACTATACTAAGCTAATAAGATAGATATTAATATAATTAGACAATAAAGAATTAGTAATTATTTATAATAAATACTAAATTCTAACAATTGAAATTAGTGATAAAAAATTATAAAAACCATAAATAAAAAAATTTATAGATAAAAGCCTAAGATAAAGATTCGAAAAATGGGACCAAAACGAGTAAAATCAGAAGTTCCGGTTTCGATGATAAATTGGTTCGGTGTCAGTTCTCAAATTCTCAAAGCCGGTGTATAATGATTCAGTTCTAAAATATATTGAAAATTAGGCCGAATTGGACCGAACTGACGTGATTTCATGTGATCCGTCAGATTTGCTTTACAATAAAAAGTAACTTTACAATTTGACAAACCACATCAAGCCACATTAGTTTGTGAGATTCTTTTATGTAATAAGTTTGTGGTTAGAGTATTTCTCTAAAAATATTATATTCAAACAATTTTTTAATTTTATAATATTTTTACTCAACTTTTTTTCTCTCATTTCTCAAAACTCAATAAAACATCTTAATTCAAACTATTTTATTATCATTCACAAACTATTTTACTACTATCTTCAAATATTCTGCTATCATTTTACTACTATATATTTATAGATATTCTAAATTAACGAACAAACTCTGAATTTCTTTCACTTTCATGCTTTTAAATCCCTTATTATCTCACTAATGTCAAAGTCGCTGGATTGAATTGGGTTTGAAATTATCAAGAGTGTACGTACGTTTTTATAAAATTTTGTCGTTGAGAATTCAAAATTATGATGAAAATCATACCACTACGGTCTCGGGTGGTCATGAAAATTTAATTAAGCTTCGGGCCCCTAAAATATTTTTTAGAAATTATGTTTGGGAACACGTCTAATATTTCCTCTAATTTGGTTTTTCTAGTTGGATGCATATTATTATTTTGACATGGAAAATACTTTAGATACAAAGAGATTATATAAAAGTAAATTTACAAGCTGATGTAGCTTAATATGATACTTCAGATTATAAAATTACTTTTATTGTAAAATAAATCTAACGGATCTCATGAAATCACATCAGTATGTAGGTTTATTTTATATAATTTCTTTGTATATGTAGAAGTTTTCTTTCGGTATATGTGTTGGGTTTATTAAATGTGTGGAGACATTTCTAGAATTGTTTTTTTTTTTCAAATGAAGACTCTGTTATTCATCGAATTCTTTAGAGCAAAGAAAGAATACATGACGAGGGACAATCCTCCACATCAGACACATATACGACATCTTTTCCAAAATATGACCTACATTGTTAGCCTCTCTTCTTACGTGATGAGTTGACCATTAGACAAAATTTAGCAACTTATAGTCTTGATATCACTAATTACCATAACAGTACTAAACGATTTATCTTCATTTATGATGCCTTGAATAATATGTAGCGAGTCACCCTCAAGTATGATGTCTCTAAGTCCCAGTTCCAGACCAAACAGAATAGCATGAAGAGCTCCAGTTGCTTTTGCAAGTAGGGGGCCAGGGAATAATGGTCTATTCATCCTCATAGTAGCTAGAACCTTGCCCTCAGAGTCTCGAACTATGATGCCAGTTCCAATAATGGTCTATGTATTTATTTCTTATACAATAATTTAGATTTTTCTATTTTTGAAAAAATTTTCATAATTTCAAATTTTACAGCTATTTAAATCTAGCTTGTGGACTTCATAAAATAATTTCGAATTTTACTATTAATCAGTATTATTTAAAGTTTTCTCTATAGCTTGAACGAATATCTAGTCTTCTATGTTTCAATTTTCTATTGGAACTAACTGCTAGAATTAATCTAAACTCTGCCTTGTGGAAATAGTGCAACAGACGTGAGTCCAGATTTACCAGCAAAGGTGCAGCAGTTGCTAGCAAAGTTTTTTGACCCAATGCTAGAAGATCTTCCTCCTGGACTGCCGCCTATGAGGGATATTCAGCATCGGATTGACCTTATTCTGGGGTCGAGTTTGCCAAATCGACCTGTGTATTGTCTCAGTCCCAAGAAATCTGAAAAGTTGCAGTGTCAAGTGGTGGAGTTATTGGAGATGGGCTACATCCGTGAGAGCATGAGCCCATGTGCAATTCCTGCCTTGCTGTTACCGAAGAAAGATGAGCCCTGGCGTATTTGTGTTGACAAGCAGAGCAATCTATAGGATCACAGTGAAGTAAAGGTTTCTGATTCCACACCTAGATAATATATTCGGTCAACTGTCTGGTTCTAAAGTCTTCTAAATAATTGACCTTAAAAGCAAATACCACTAGATGAGAATATAAGGCTTGGAGATAAGTGGAAGAGGGTGTTTAAGACGCAGCATAGGTTATACACTTTAATCACCTCTGAGCTATTTTTGATATGTTGAGAACGAAGCATTTATTCATCAATCAGAATAAGTGTTCATTCTTTACTACCTCTATAACTTTCCTTGGTTTATTGTGTCTATTGATTGTGTTAATGTAGATAAGTCAAAGGTAAATGTAGTTTTGGAGTGGCTCAAACCTAAGACCTTGCACGATGTCAGGAGTTTCCATGGATTGGTGTCCTTCTATGGCCGGTTCATCAGAAACTTCAACACTTTGATTGCTCTTATTGAGTGCCTCAAGGGATGTGAATTCCAGTGGTCTGAGGAGGAAGAGGCCAGTTTTCTATTAGTCAATAGAAGATGACAAAGATACCGATTTTGGCACTTTCAAATTTTGAGAAGGTGTTCGAGGTCAATTGTGATGCATCTGGGATTGGCATTGGTGGTGTTTTGAGACAAGAGGGGTGCCCAATAGCCTTTTTCAGTACAAAGCTGTTAGGGTCAAAGAAGAATCATTCCACTTATGATTTAGAGTTCTACGCCATAGTTCAGTCCCTAAAGCATTGGTGTCACTACCTAGTATAGAGGGAATTCATCCTTATCACTGACTATGAGGCTCTGAAGTGCATCAATGGCCAGCACAAGTTGAGCAGACGACATACTAAGTGGGTAGCATACTTACAGGAGTTCACATTTTCGTTAAAGCACCAATCAAGGAGTCTAAACCACGTGGCAGATGGCCTAAGCCGTCGTACGTTACTCCTCACCACCAAGAGTACCACACTTGCAGCATTTAAGGCTTTCAATAACATGTATACAGCAGATCCTTGATTCAGGAGGATATTTCGGGAGGTAACTGATGGTCAATGAAATAATTTTGTTTTGCATAATCGTCATTTGCTTCGTGGATTACAGTTATGCATTCTAGATTGTTCACTGAGGCACTTTAGGCGATATAAGACGTTGTCCCTTGTATCCTCTGATTACTATTGGCCCAAATTGACCAGTGACTTGTGTCGTTATGTGGAGCGATGCTATGTGTGTCAACTGTCTAAGGGGGCTCTCACTAATGCTGGCATGTACACCCCATTGCCTGTTCCTAAAGCACCTTAGTTCGATGTCAGTATGGACTTTTTGTTGGGCTTACCCCGGACCCAATGGGCCATGGATTCTATTTTGGTTGTACTGTCACAGGTTTTCCAAGATGATCCATTTTGTTGCTTGTAGGAAAACAATGGATGCTGCTCGGATTGCCCGTCTTTACTTCAAGGAGATTTTTCATTTACATGGTGTTCCTTGGTCAAACACTTCAGATAGTGACACCAAGTTCATGAGCCATTTCTAGAGGAGTTTATGGGAGAAATTGGGGACAAAGTTGAATTTCAGAAGAACCTGCCACCTGCAAACAAATGGTCAGACCAAGGTGGTGAACCAGAGTTTGGGCAATCTTTTGAGGAGTTTGGCAGGAAATAAACCAAAGCAATGGGATCTAGCTCTCTCCCAAGCAGAATTCATCTAAAACAGATCTAAGAACAGAACCACACGACTGAGGCCATTTGAGATTGTCTACAGTCAGAACCCGTCTGGTGTGCTTGACTTAGCCCATAGCCCACCTGTAGGTCGTTTGAATCACATGCCAGTTGAGATGGCAAAACATCTTCGAAACATCCATGAGTAAGTGAAGCTAGCCGTTCACGAGAGCAACGCCAAGTACAATGTTCAAGCCGGCAGTCATCGTCGTCAGGTACTTTTGATGTTGGTGATTTTGTTTGAGTAATATTAATTCATGATCGTTTTCCTTTTGTAGAGTACAATAAGCTTAAAGAGTGGAAGATTGAACCCCATGAGATTCTATAGAAGATCAATGATAACGCCTACAGGTTGTGCCTCCCCAACAATTTGAAGACTTTTGATGTATTTAAAGGGAAACACCTGAGGCCTTGTTTTGTGGATTCCGATCAAACTACTGTGAACTCAAGGGCGAGTTCTGTCCAACCTAGGGCGACTGATGTAAAAGGATCAGAGTCAGATGATACTGAGTTGTCAAATTGTACGTTAATGGCACTGAAATACCTTGAGGTGGCATATCACCACAAAGATGGCAAGAAACCGTGATCTTTCCCTAATTGGGACAATTTTAGGCATGTTTTGGTATTTTGGCTATAACTTTGGCTACGGGTATTAGAATCGGGCATATGACCGTAATTCGAAAAGCTCTTTTCGGTGCGCATGTTTTGATTACCCAACTATACTTGGTGTGCATCTTTTTTTAGGCCAAAATCCATTGTTTCCCCCTCATAATCCCCATTTTTCATTATTTTCTCATTTTATGGTAATATTTCATTTATTGTTTAAGAAGTGATTTTGAACCCAATTTAGGCCAAATTTTTTTTAGATTACTTTTTTTTATTACATATTTACTTTTTTGTGTGATTATTAGGATTTTTCTAGTTTTGGTAAAATTTTGATATTTTCGACTTACAGCTATTACAGCCCAGCTTATGGGTTGCTTTCAACATTCTTCGATTTTGATAATTTTGAATTGACGATCAGATTTATTTATTTTTGTATTTTGGGCGATTCTATTGTCTTCCTTCCCAATGAATTATCTATTGAAACTAGTTGCTAGAATTAATCTAAATTTTGTCCGTCGTCAGTTGGCATAAGAGCTTAAGCATCTTTCTTGGGGTTGTATCTCATTAGTTTCCAAGGTTGTGGTCGTGGTCATCATGGGTTGATTCCAAATGAGGAAGCCTTGCACCGTGATCTTAGCGTTCAGTATGTGATGATTGAGAACTTGCAGAGACAGGATGCAAAGTTAACTCGGTGTGTAACGGCGTAAGATATCGGTCATAATGAGACAGAAGATCACGATTCCAATTCCAATTTTGAGAACCCATATCACATTCGTGCTCTATTCTAGGAGCACCATGGTCAGAGGAGCATCATGGGAACCTCGATTTTAGAGTTGATTTACAGAATTTTCTAGTACTCTTCAAGCTGAAAGTTTCGTTGATTTATTACATGAGGTTGAGTGGATTTAGTACTATAAGGAAGAAGAGTTTGAGGATGGACATTCTTTCATAGGGTGGAACTCTATACCCATCTATTATACCTATCCTGATGAAGATAACTTAGTGGATAAGGTAACTATATTGATTGAAAACATAAAAATTTGAAAAAAGAAAATAGAGGTGAAGTTTTGAAGTTCGAAGATCATGAAAAAACTTTTGAGATAATTAACTATGTTGATTTTCTTGGAGTTAAGGATTTTTTTTTTTCAAATTCTTCTATGTAAAATATTATTTTTGGATTTGAGATGTGGGAAAGAAACTTCATTTTGGAGTATAAGATGTTCAATATTATTTTATTTCAAGCCGATCAAATCAATTTTAGTTTTTCTATTATCATCGAGACGATACAACAAAAGAAAAGAAAGATTAATCTAATTGGACATCCAAAAGATCAAGGCAAGAAGTTTAGAATTTGAGGCCAAATTCTCTCCAACCCGGTGAGGATGGTGCAAACCCAAATTCTCTCACAAATCATATATTTATACTCATTCTTGCCTTATTAGTAAATATTTGGTTTCAAGTTTGGAAGTGATTCTGATTTCGATTTTGACCAAATTTTTTGTAGGATTCTTGTTTATTTATATATTTATTTCTCATACAATAATTTACATTTTTCCATTTTTAGGAAAATTTTAATAATTTCAAATTTTGCAGCTATTTAAGTCCGATTTGTGGATTTCATAAAATAATTTCGAATTTTACTATTAATCAATATTATTCAAAGTTTTCTCTATATTTTGAAAAAATATCTTATCTTCTCTATTTTATTTATCTACTGGAACTAGCAGCCAGAATTAATCTAAAAATTGTCTAGCGTCAGCTCGTTCCTCCAACAACGTGGGCTTGATGTCCTTTAACATTTGCTTTAAACTAGATCTTACAAAGTACCTTCCGTAGCAATCCACTATTTGATTGAATTAAAAATTACTTGAGTGGTGATAAATTATAAGTTCCACGACAAGAATATGGGACCGGTTTATTATAGCAATTTCCCATTTGTCTGTCTTGATATTTCCGTAGAGTTTTGCTATGGATCAGCCTCTGTTCACAGCTGATCCAGGCTGATCCGTAGCACACATGACGTGTATCTTTTTTTTTTTAAAAAAAAAAAATCCAAAATCGACCCTCTCTCACCCCACCCAGCTCGTACCCCCTAACCCCACCCGATTCCCTCTCTCAACCCACCCGCCCCACTGTGCGCCACCTGCAGTCACAGGCCACCACCATCGTCAGCCTCCAGCCCCACCGTTGGTACCGTTGATGCTCGTGTACTCCTCCCTCGCCCCGTCGTGTACTCCTTCCTCTCCAAGCAACCAAATCGCTTTCGGCCTCTCTCCACCGCTGTCAACCACCCAGCAGTGCCACCGATCACCTCACCGACTCTCCCTCACACCGGCGACCCTCCAGCCACCTTCGAGCCTCCACGCGCAGCCCCCACGCACAACGTCCTCTCCACTCCCAAAATGGGTCTCACATGGATTTAGTCTCGAAATGCCGCCACTCGCCACCGTAAGCCAGCCCAGCCAACACCACCGAGCCGCACAACCTCCCAGCAACCCCCGCCGTCAAACCCAAGTCACGGCAACCCCCCATCACAGCTCAGATCAACCTAACCCAAAATGGGTCTCCCCCTCTCTCGCCACCATGCCGCCACCGTACACCAGCCCAGCCACCACCACCGAGCCTTACGACCTGGCAACAACCCCCACCGTAGAACCCCAATCACGACAACTCCCTCCTCTCCATCACAGCTCAGATCAGCCCTCGGTAGCAATGGAGTGTTTTCAAGTTTTCGAATTCGGGGGGGAGGGAGGACTTCGTGGGACTTTGTCAATTTGCTTAGGGATAAATTTGTCAATTTACTTTGTCACGTAAAGTGCGTTTTGGATGATGTGTGAACAGGGGCTACTCCCAAGACTTTTTCATTTCCATAAGGCACCTAAAAGATCTCTAATTTGGAAATATTACTCGACAACACATTCATGTTAAATAAAAAATTATTTTAATAAGTAATCATTTTTTTCTTAATTAAACTAAATTTGTTTCATGGTAGTTAAAGTTAAAAAATGATCCAAAAAATCAACTTGAAATATTCACAAAAATTAGAGTGAAAAGAAAATTATAACATTATTTTCATAAAATTACAATTGGCTTTTTAAAAAAGATCTTCCACTTTTTCCTCTTCTATTTATCTCCTAATAAATGAAATCAATATATGGTTAAAATTGTATTTCTATAACTCATTCTTCTTTGTACAACTATCTCACTATCTCATTGAGGTTTCTATCACGGTCATAGTACTTACTTTGAAATCAATCCTCTAGTTATTCTTCATAACAAGCATCATCTAATATATTAATAGAATGAGTGAGTTCAACAACTCAATAAGTGAGATGATACAATGCTGGTAGTGTAAACAAGTGAGTAGATAACATTCAAAAGATATTATTGCACAAACAATATTATCAACTAATAGTACACAGATAATAATGACGATGTAACAATGAGTAGATAGATTTTAATATGTTACTTAATATGTAGAATTGAGCCTTCATCAAATAACATGGATACCAACACATGTAACATTCATAAAAAAAACTCATTCTTATATTGTAATATAACGAGTCATGATCCGAGTCGCCTTTCTCTAGAAAGAGAAGCTCTTCTTTCTCTCTAGAAAGCCCAAATCACTCCGAGTGCCTCCACTGGAGACGAGGGTGAGAGATTTGTGATGCTTTCCACCCTCCTCTCTATCTCCATTTCCTTTCCACTATCACTATGTGAATATGCTTCCAGATTTACTACAGTCCGGCCACCATCAGTCGACATGCGCCCCATCACGCAACCTTACTACCGCCGATCTACTGGGACGATGCAGAACCACGCCAAAAATATTGGCACATGACCCTCATGCGTGGCTTGCTTTTGCGCATAGTCTTTATGCACCACCGCGATCCGCTGCGCCTTGACGACTCTGTCAATGTCATGCATGTCAAAACCTCAAGGCGGGAGGCCACGGGCCATGCCTTGACAAGCACCCTGTCATGCCCAGACAGCCCATCGGGGGCTCTGTTGGCATGGCTTGATTGTCCATTGACCGAGCCCTTGGAGAATGCTAGGCCACAGTCACCCTCAAGCAGGCAGCGCACAGTCAGCACGCGCACAACTTGCGCGCTCGCGCAAGCAAGGTTGTCAAACGTTGCTCAGCGCGCGGCCAGACTGCACGCACGCCTAGTGCGCACGCGCACACACCGCTCACATGCATGGCCTGTGCATGAGCACAGTGCACATGCATGGCCTAGGCGCCAGCGCATGCACATCCAATGTGGAATTGATGGCGCGGCTACCCAGCAGGCCTACGCAGGCTGCCATGCCACTCAACACCCTGGCCTTGGCCAGGGCCTTGCTGACCAACGCCTAGGCCACACAGCCTGGGCCATGTTGTTCAACGCCCAAGCACCATTAGCCTGGGCCATGCAGACCAACGCTCAGGCCACTCTTGCCTGGACCATGCAGCATCCTGCCATGCTCAAGTCCAACCCAATATCACACCAACAACGCCCAACCTACACAACCTAGGCCACACATGCAGGGACCAAGGACCAGCCAGGACCAACCCAGCAGGCCAACCCGAAGACCCACGTACACCAGCAAGCAGCCCATGCCGTGGGCTCATCCAGGCCACCCATGGCTCACCAACGGCATGAGACCTCAACCAAGGGGTGTCGAACCAGCAATTGTTATCTTCTTTGTAATTATTATTATTTGAATGCTAGTATAAGTAAGGCACTAGGCCATTGCATTTCTTTATCTTTGAACATTTGGACAATCTGACTTGTAAACCTTGAAGACACTCATGTGTTCTAGTACTTAGACTCCATTGGGTGCAATACGTGAATCCAAAAGGAGAAGATTAACCTTGTGCTATTCGTGAATCAGGGTAACTCATTGCTATCTTTGTTTTCCCTTTATTAATGCAACTCTGAGGTATTTCAGTATAATGGAATGTTGTCTATTGCATTGCAATTTCTTTTATTTGCTGATCATTTTGCATTACTCGAGTGGGGCAACACGTAAGGCAGCCACAAACCACCATTGAAGGGCACTTAGCCTGCAACAGGCGACCATAGTCGAGTTGGAGCAAGGACAAGGACAAGCACAGCAGTTATGGCTAAATGCCCAAGCCACACGCCCAGACTTGGCCACTTCTCACCAGAATCGCCTCCCTACTTTGTAGGAAGTAACCGCAAGCATCAGAAACAACCTTAACCCACCAACCACTTAGCCAACCCACAGCCAACCCATAGCCAACCACCCACTTAACCGCTTAGAACCGCCCAACTACTCTGCACATGCATGCATGCCCACAGGCATCTCGCCCAGAAACAGCACTAGAACACCCATTCGAGTTAATCCAACACCATCCATAACCATCACCGTCAAGCAAGTGGCAGATCGTCTCGGTCATCATGGCACAAGGAGGAGCGCGACAACTTGGTATCTAGGGTCTTGACCGAGGTCCCTATCACCAAATTGGTGCTTTCATTGAGAGGATCCACATTGCTTGAAGATTCAAAAGAAGTTCTCACTTCTCTAAGAGGTAGGCAGCCCATCACTCATTCTTTGTGAGTTTGGTTGGGGAATCCACAGAAGATTCTGACATTGCTGCATTTTCTATTTGTTATTTTGTTGTTGCTATTGAACTATGAAGTTTGGGGGTTAAGGAAGAGGTCAGAGTAGATAGGTTTGGAGCGGTTGCCACGTAAGAACGTGAGCAACCCAAGGTCGGACTCACAGGTCGTGGTTGGGGTCGATCACCCTCGAAGGTGAAGGACCCAAGGTTGGAACTTCGATCTCCACCACGAACCCATTGTTCCCATTTGAGACTGACAGTTTGCAAGCCTAAGCCAACAGTTGCAAGCGTGAGTTAACATGTAAGGGAATCAGTTTGTGGAAGAGACTACGGGCACTTCTAATAGGGCACGATTGGAAGTTCTAGAGGATCACACCAACAAGATCACTTCAATTCTTAAGGGTGTCACCAACAATATAGCAGAACTACGTGTGGCCATAGAGAGTTCTAATAAGGATAACGAAAGGGCCATGGATGCCATAAGGAGAGAGGCAAACACCACATTGGAGCGGATAGAGAGGAGATTGGCTGAAAATCGCCATGGGGCATCACACCAAGGGGAAGGTGCATACGTTGATGGATTGGAAACCAGTGTGACCGAGTCAATGCATGCAGTCCCAAGGCAAGATCTGAGACATGGTGGTTGTGTAGAGAACCGCCAACAGTATGCAGAGAGGTGGATCCCGAATCAAGCTTTCGAGGAAGAGGACCCAATGGCTGACTTTCATCATGAGCATGAGCAAGGTTTTGAGGAGCCTTACCAACGTGAACAGCCAAGGGCATGGAGAAGACAACCAAGCCGGGTATTATGGACCACATTATGAAAGAGACAACTATAAAGACTGAAGGGGAAATCGGACTCAAGACCGGGGACCCAAGCGGCCTAAGGTCGATTTTCTGAAGTATAGTGGCGGTGATCCCTATGAGTGGTTGGACAAGGTCCACCACTGTTTTCAAACATATGATATCCCACACCATGAGAGGGTGTCAATAGCCTGCTTTTACCTTGAAGGCAGAGTTGGGAAATGGTGGCGTTGGATAAGGAACCAATATGATAAGGATCACATGAGGCTAGGGTGGACAGCCTTTGAAAAAGAGTTACTTAGTCAGTTTGGACCTCACCGGTTGTCAATCACGATGGGCAACTGGCCAAGCTAAGGCAAGAGGGCAAGGTCCAGCACTACATAGAGGAGTTTAGACAACTGTAGATTATGGTGAGGGGCTAGTCCGAAGAAGCTTTAATTGGCACTTTCGTTGATGGGTTGAAACCTTGGCTTGCCAAGGAAATCAAACTTAGACAACCACAAGACTTCAAGAAGTGATGAAGATGGCTGAAATTCTTGAGGAAAGCCGTGCTACTGAGCGGCGCCCAACCAAAGACATGGGGAGCAAGTCTTTCAATAATGTGCAAACCAAAGTCTTTTGGAAGGGAAAGGATACAACAGTCACCACCTCTAAGCCAAAACCTGAGATCAAGAAGTTGACTAGTGAAGAGGTGCAGGAGCGCATCAAGAAGGGCCTGTGTTTTAAGTGTGAAGACAAATGGGGCCCTGGTCACAAGTACAAGGCAGCTTAGACCTTGTTTATGTTTGAAGATGAGCAAAGTAATGATGAATCGCAGTGAAGCATCTAGCCAAGAGGAAGAGGGAGAGGAAGCCAAATTTGGTGATACACCAGAGGAGGCCGAGCTATCATTGAATGCCATGGCTGGCATTTCTAAACCCACGTCCATGAGGTTAATGGCATGGGTGGGCAAGTATGAAGTGACATTGCTGGTTGACAGCGGTTCCACCCATAACTTCATTAATTCCAGCATCGTTAGCAAGGTTGGTCTTAAGCCCAGCCCTATTCCACCATTTGATGTAAAGGTTGCAAGTGGTGACAAGCTTCAGTGTGAGGCCCTCATTCGTGAAGTTAAGATGAATGTGCAGGGAGTATGAATTGTGGCAGACTTGCATGTGCTGCCCTTGGCCTAGTCTTGGGGAATGCTTGGCTTAAGAGCCTTGGCAAGGTCATCCATGATTATCATAATATGACAATGGAGTTTAAGCTTGGCTCCAAGAAGTGGCTCTAGACAGCCATTCCTAGTAAGAAAATAAAGTCTTGCGAGGCTTTAATGTTTGAGAAGTTATGCAAAGCCGGGACACATTGCTTCGCTACAGTAGTGGCCAAATAGGATGTTCTGAGGCAAGTTGAGAACAAGGGACAGGATCACACTCACGGGGAATTAGAGCTACTGCCCGCGGAAGTCAGGCCAGTGTTAGAAGCCCACTGGGGGGTACTTGATGTGCCCACCACACTCCCACCTCTTAGGGAGTTTGACCACCGCATTCAGCAATTAGATGAAGCAAAGCCAATTAATGTGCCACCTTATAGATATGCCCACTTTTAGAATGGAGAAATTGAGAGGCAGGTGGATGAGATGCTGAAGAGTGGCCTTATCCGCCCTAGCACCAGTCCCTTCTCTTTACCAGTGCTGTTGGTAAGGAAGAAGGATGGCACATGGAAGTTCTGTACTGATTATAGGGCCTTGAATGAAGCTACTGTTAAAGACAGATTTCCAATTCCCACAGTTGATGGCATGTTAGATGAGCTGCATGGGGCCACAGTGTTTTCTAAGTTAGATTTGAGGGCTGGCTACCATCAGATTCGAATGAATGAGGAGGACATCCATAAAACAACCTTTAGGACTCACTCAGGTCATTATGAATACCTAGTGATGCCTTTTGGTTTGTGCAATACGCCCTTGACCTTTCAAGCAGCAATGAATAGTATCTTCAAGCCATTACTTCAGAAGTTTGTGCTTGTATTCTTTGATGACATCTTGGTTTACTCCAAGACCATTGAAGAACATAAGCAACACTTAGAAAAGGTACTAACAATTCTGGAGAAGCGTCATTTCTTCATTAAGGCCACCAAGTGTGCCTTCATGGAGAAGGAGTTGGAGTACTTGGGCCACTTCATTTCGGGAGATGGTGCCAAAGTTGATCAGAGAAAGATCGAGGCAATGGTGGATTGGCCTCTACCCAAGGACATCTCGGCTTTGAGGGGATACTTGGGGCTCACGGGGTATTACAGATGGTTTGTCAAAGGCTATGGTCTCATAGCCAAGCCATTCACAGCAATGCTCAAGAAGGACAGTTTTAAGTGGACAGCCGAGGGTAGGGAAGCCTTTGAAGAATTAAAGCGAGCCATGACCAAGACACCTGTGTTGGCGCTGCCCAACTTTGAGAGGCCGTTCAAAGTTTACACAGATGCAAGCAGTGAGGGCATCAAGGTTGTGTTGGTGCAAGACCGAAGGCCTTTAGCCTTCATCTCTAAGGCACTCGGGCCTATGAAGAGAGCATGGAGTACTTATGCCTGGGAGCTGTTGGCAGTTGTGCATGCTGTCAAGGTATGGCGGCTATACCTCTTGGGGCACAGATTCACCATCATCACAGACCAGCAAGCATTAAGACATTTACTCCAGCAGAAAGTAGTCACCCCTGAGCAACAGAAGTTCCTTGTCAAGTTGCTAGGATTTGAGTACGACATAGTCTATCAACCGGGCAAGGAAAACAAGGTGGCTAATGCCTTAAGCCGAAGGGGAGGCAGCCAGCTACTTGAGACAGTTGGGGATAATGGGAAGTCATCAAGTTTGGCACTGAGCATGACTGAATGGAGAGTATGGGACAAGATCAGAGAGGCTATTCGATTGGATGCAAGAGCGCTTGAGATAGTTGAGCTCTTGGATGCCCAAGGGCAAAGGGTTGTAGGCTTCAGTGTTAAAAATGGTCTCATCTTTTACAAGAATTATGTGTATGTGCTAAATGTTCACAATCTCAGAAGAGAGATTCTTGATCACTTCCATAATAGTACGGAAGGTGGCCACTCAGGGTGATTGAGAACTTATATCCGACTGAAGCATTTCTTTTATTGGGAGGGGATCAGAGTGATGTCAAGGGACTAGTGGCCGGGTGTGACATCTGTCAAAAGGCCAAGTTTGACTCAAGGCCAGCAGTGGGACTTCTCCAACCATTGCCAATTCCAAACAGGATTTGGGAGGACTTGGCAATGGACTTTATAGAAGGCCTACCCATTAGTGGAGGGCATGAAGTGATTTTGGTGGTAGCAGACTGGCTAAGCATGTATGCTCACTTCATCCCCCTACATCACCCTTACACAGCCAAGTCAGTAGCCAAAGCATTTATCCATAACATTGTCAAGTTGCATGGGTTTCCAAGGACCAGAGTGTCAGATCAGGACAGGGTCTTTACGAGTTCATTTTGGAAGCAACTTTTTGAGTTACAAGGCAGCAAACTCAAGACGAGTTCCTTGTATCACCCACAAACAGATGGCCAGTCCGAAGTGGTCAACAGGACATTGGAACAGTATTTAAGATGTTTCTGTTTTGAGGAGCAACAGAGATGGGCAGATTATCTTCCATGGGCTGAGTTCTAGTATAACACCACTTACCATTCCTCCATTGATAAAAGTCCTTTTGAAGTGGTCTATGACAGGCCACCACCACTCTTGGTTAGTTATGAGAAAGGCTCAACCAAGAACAATGAAGTGGAGCAGGAATTAATCGATGGGACGAAGTGCTTGCCAAAGTTAAACGACAGCTCAAGAAGGCCCAAAGTCAAATGAAGAAGTACCATGAAAAGGGAAGGCGTGTCGTGACCTTCCAAGTGGGCGACTATGTTTACTTAAAGCTTAGATAGTTTGGGCAGAAATCGATCAGGAAGACCGCAAGTGAAAAGCTGAACCAAAAGTTCTATGGGCCATATAGAGTGTTGGAGAAACTTGGCAGTGTGGCATACATGCTTCAGCTTCCACCAAATTCACAGTTACATCTGGTATTCCATGTTTCCCTACTCAAGAAGAAGGTAGGTGACCCGAGTCTCAAGGGAGAGGAGTTACCCACAGTGGATCAAGAAGGAAGGATCCTCATGAAGCCCAAAGAGGTACTTGGATATAGGCTGCATCGAAGGGGTAGGGGTAGATCTAGGGTGTGGCAAGCATTGATCCTATGGGAAGGAACATCAAGGGACGAGGCAACATGGGAGGATTATGATGAGCTTGAGAAGAAGTATCCTCACTTGATCCTTGAGGGCAAAGATGTGCTAAAAGGGAGGGGGAATGTCAAAACCCCAAGGCGGGAGGCCACGGGCCATGCCTTGACAAGCACCTGTCATGCCCAGATAGCCCATCGGGGGCTCTATTGGCATGGCTTGATTGACCACTAACCGAGCCCTTGGAGAATGCTAGGCCATGGTCACCCTCAAGTAGGCAGCGCACAGTCAGCGCGTGCACAACTTGTGCACGTGCGCAAGCGAGGTTGTCAGACGTTGCTCAGCGCACGGCCAGACTGCACGCATGCATGGGCTATGCGCACACACCGCGTGCATGCATGGCCAAGTTCCAAACTCTTCCTTCACCTTACTCCCCCGATATCACTAAACTCTCTCATCTCTTAGCTTTGTCATTGCCGCCATCTTTCACGAGTCTTCACTCTTGTAGTAAGACCTGCATATGGATATATCTAGCTCTATCTCACTCACAATGATTGAATATAATCTTGGAGGTTGGGATTTGTTTGATTCTAGAGCCTGGGACTTGGGATTGTGTTATGAAGTTGGATTTATTTGTTTGATTGGTTTAAAATTTGAATTTTGTATTTTAATGTTTTGGGCTAGAGGTTGCGATTTCGGATTGCTTAGAGCACTGACATTGGCCTAGCCTAGCCAAATTTTGGCTAAGTAGCTCAAAAGTGGTCTGCATTGGAGTAGTCAAAACTCCAAAGCTTCACTTTTGAGTTACAGTAAATCCATCAATTTCTTCAAATTTGGCTAGCCACTATTCATCTTCAAAAAAATATTTTATTATAAAAATATTCTCAATGGCTACTATTAGATAATTATGTTGAGGAAAAAAAATAAATGGAAAACAATAATATTAAGTAAAAATTAAATTATTGATTAATATATGGAGTGTATTTATAAAATATAAAAAAAATTATTATTAAAATATCTAATATTATATTATTATTTTGACTTTTGGATGGATAGTCTAATATGGATTAACCCCTCCAATGGTTTTAGCTTTAGCCAAAATCTCAACTTTTAGTCAAATTTTGAACTTGGCAATGGTTAGACAATTGTCAATGCTCTTAGGTTTCTAAGGTTTCGATTATATTTTTGGGTTTTGAATTGAAATCCTACTTAAATCTAGTGTTGCAATTTGAAGCTCTAATTTGGACTAAATCCCAAATAGACCAAGGCTTTAATTTGAGTCACCAAATTAGATTAGGGATTAAGTCGAACCCCTAATTAGACTAGAGTTTCTTCTTAATGACACCCTAATCTAATTCAGGGATTTAATCTCCCTAAATTGATTGGTTTGTAAAATATTAACTTTGTGTTGTGTCAAGTGTGTCTAATGGATAGTAAATGTGCTAATGCTGGTGAGTTTGGCACACAATTTTCAACTACCCCTAACCTTACCCTTGCCCCCACCCCTAATGAAACCCCTATGGCTGTACCTAAGCCCCCTATGATACCTAAGAAAAAAAATGTGTCCATTGTGTGTGGCCATTTTACTAAATTTGAATATCGTGACACAAATGACCCGAAGGGCTAAATGTATCTATTGTGGTATTGTTTATAGATGTTACTATAAACAATATGACACTTTCCAATTAAAAGTTCACATAGAAGAACAATGCAACAAGTCTCCCCTAAGATGTGCCACACTTGATAAAAATAAAAGTAGATTCAAGGTTGGACTCATAGACGTGGTAGATTGGAGTGGATGTGGTACGTTGAAAGAGTTTGTGAAGTTTGACTAGGATAAGTGTAGAAGGTCTTTAGAGGCTAAGATCATCATCAACAAGCTAAAATTTAGGTTTGTGAAGGGTGAAGGGTTCCAAACCTACTATAGGGACCTGGAACCTATGTTTGATATAGCATCTCACCACATCTTGGTGAAAGAAGTTTCTAAGATATATGTGATAGAAAAGGGTATACTAAAAAAACTTGTTGAAGGGTCAAAGAACTTGTCTCTCCACCGATACATGAACATTGGTGCAAAGTCTAAACTATAGTTTTACTTCACATTTCATAGATAATGATTATATGTTAAATAAAGAAATCCTTATGTTCTATCTAATCTTCAATCACAAAGATAACACAATTGGGAAGGTAGTGGAGTCTAGGATTAGAGAATGGCATTTCGAATGAGTTTTGTCAATTATGGTAGATGATGCATCTTCTAATGACATTGGAATTGAGTATTTGAGAAGAAAGGTAAGAGAGGAGAATATATCCATATTAGGTGGTGAGCTTGTACATGTGCAATGTTTTGTACATATCTTTAATCTAATTATAACTGATGGTTTAAAAGATTTTTAACAGTCGAAAAATCTAAAAAGGTTTTTGACACCATGAGAGTTACGAACATGTAATGCGTTCGTCACTTCCATGATGAAGATGAGAGTGTGAAAAGACCTCAAGGGCACCCAAATTTGAAGATTGGGAAAGTGTATAGGTCATTGCTGAATTCTTGAGTCTTTTTTATGATATTACCTTAACCATCTTGAGTTCTCCGTATATGACATCAAATGTGTGGCACCTCGTTCCTCAGTAAGATATGGTTAGGATCCATGGTGCCAAGGGTGTCAGCTGATCGGAAATGTCCCAGATTTAGATTGGGAATAGGTGTGCAATTTTCACAAGAAAATGCAGTGTAAGCAAAATAGACATATATATATACACTAGTTGGGGGAGCAACGTGCAATGCACGTTTACCTAGTTGGGTGAAACAATTTTTACAAAAATAATATAGTTTTTACCAAAAAAATTGATTAATAAATAATTAATGCATAGAAACAAAAAAAGAAAGTTTGGTACAAGTTTACAAAATAAAGTAACATTCATGCCTAATGTCAAATGTGTTTGATACAAGTTTTCAAAATAAAATAGTACACATATCATATATGAATCATAGTTTAATACATAATTCAGCATATTGTGTACTTTTCTGCATATTGAATTTTTTATGACGTTGCTTGAGTTAATCTTATGTCTACAACAAGTTGAATCACCCAATCTTTTTGAAAAGTTTGTGTTGCAATATTCTCCCAGAATGGGGCTGCCACATTTTTTGCTGCATTTCCACCAAACCCTCCTCTCAAACGACAATCGTGACCACGACCACCTAGGTTGTAATACCTTTCTCCTTGAGCAGGCTTCAAGAACTCATTAACACACTTATAAAAAAGAACTCATTAATGCTGGCAGACTATAACAACCACACCACATAATACCAGTTTAGTATTAATCTAGACAAGACAGGCAACCGAGGGAGAATGAATAGAAGAAAAAATTAAGTTAAGGGAGCAAGCATGAAGCAACAAATCATATGAAAGATATAAAACTCTCGGAAAGACGTCAAAAAAATAAAAATGAAATTTGATTTCTTTAAAAAGAAAAAAGGAATTGCATAAACATTTTCGCCCTAAGAAGCTATCTTTTTTCAATTACTTTCTCCTTTATATTGCTCTACCATTAAAAGTACAGTTTGAAGATACTTTTTTTTATCTTTATTTTGCAGCAAATATATTATAGAGATTTGTTACTAAAAAAAATTAAAAAGCATCTTTTTTTCTTCATACCTAGAAGAATATCTATTGCGACATACAACCACAAAGCAGCATTAAGTTCAAACCAAACAGTCCAAATCTCCTGCAAAAAGCAATAACCATTTGTTAATTTCAAAAATAAGAACATAAACATATTAGAGAACACCAACTTTTTCATGTAACTCATGATAAAACAACTTTGGGTTGTGAAAGAAAAAGAATATAAACTCCTAATAGAGTCTACCAAACTCACACATCTCATGAAGCAGGATTTCTTGGATGAAATATAAAAATAGAGCCATTACTAAAAATACTACATTTTCACTCTTAAAAGCAGTCTTTCTTCACTTACTTTCTCCTTTATATTTCTCAACCATCAAAAGTACATGAGTCTGAAGATTTTTTTTTTTTTTTTTTTATCTTGATTTTGCACCAATTATACCATAGAGATTTGAAGCTGGGAAACACACTTTTAGATGGAAGCATCTTTAACAAAATATACAATTTAACATTTACACACACGCTATATAGGAATTAGTCAAGCGAGTGCAAACTATAAGAAATTGTACAACCATTCAACACAGAAAGATGGAACAAATGACAAGAAAGGTGGAGTATCCTTACACAGTTGAACACATTTGGAGCTCCAACTCCTGTTTGAAATGGAAAGAAGGTTACATAATAGGTTTACCACAATGATTGAATAGAAAATAACAATCAAGCATTAACTTCACATGGTTTACTACAACATTGCATACATATCTCGAGATCATGCCAAGTGTGTCCAGCAGTAGATCTCCTAGTCATGGAAGAAAGTATCCTCTTGTTAAGAGGGGGATGTGGGGCACGATGAGCATCGAAAGTTTTGTTTGTGGTTTCAATTGGTGGAACCATAGCTGCAAGTTAAAATGCATACAGGAATATTTTAAAACACAACTACTTTGATATAAAGCTAATAACGTTTCTTCTAGCATTTTATTTTCAAGCTACATTATCGAAGAATTCATAGCACAAGACATAGCACACTCCATTACCTTAATCAATCCTATTTTCTTGTGAAATTCATATTTCACCACAGTCAATAAAGCTCCCCATAACAGTCCAGCACGCAAGGAAACATCAATCAATAATTCAATATCTTCTATAAACAAGTGCCCCTCAAGTCTTAAAGTGGAAGATGAAACGATATTCCCCTCCCTTCTGCGCACTCCCTCCAACCATAGAACCTAAATTTAACTTAAAACAAAAAAAGGATGTTAGGGAAAGGAAAAAAAAGACTCCACCAAAAAAATTATGGGAAAAAATAACAAATTTCTCATCCAAGCAAATGGCAACAAAAAATGGTCCACCAACAAACGGAAATCCAACAAGCAGATTCACATCCAACAAAAAAAACTGACATAATAAATCTAACAAGCAAAAGATGAAATAAAAAATAAATCCATAGATTCCAAAAAATGGTGGGCGAAAAACTACTGAAAGAGAGAAAACGCCGTGCGACAGCGAATATGAAGGGCTGGTTGAGATCCATGTCGGACCTGAGTCTGAGTTGTAGTGGGTGGCAGATCAGACAGAGTTTATAGTGACGAAGGCGGTCCTTCTTCCTCGTGAACCTCTCACGGGGCTACTTCTGCATCAAAGTCTATGGTTCCAATAAACAAAACCATAGGTAGGTTAAACAATTATGACAAAACTACTAATGAGAGACAAGGCACATGAAACTTAGTTTCATGAAAAAGATCTATGAACACATATATTTATGCATGGCGAGGAATCGCCATTAAGCAAAAACACATGCATTCATGGTTATGGTGAACAGCCCCTCTCTTAATAAAATATAAGTATATAAGCATGTGGAAGAATTGCCCTCTAAGGGATTAACCTCTATGCAAATCTCCATTATACATATTTATCACCAAGGAGAGGAAACACCCTCTTCTCAAGTGCATAAAACTCATCATATAAATCCTGTAGAGAATCACTTCACTGTTCAACTCGGGAACTCACTCCCACTCAACCAACATGCAAGTTAACTCACCTATTTTAAATCATCCAACATACTCCGAGATATACTTGATCGACCCAGGGCACTTTCTACCCGATCAACCAATTCAAAGACACTACACATGATACGCCCGAGGAATCTTTCAACCCGTCTATTAAGTAAGGCTAATATGAAAATGTTCCACTCCAATCATCACGAGAACCCTTACTCTCCATATATGAAATTCGTGACAACCTGTCATAGGAATGGCACGAGGACTCCTATACCCAATCATGATGATTGATACACTGTAAGACTCATGCAACATCATCAATTCCAACCATTCAAACTCAATTATCTCAAAATCACAATGAAAAGATAATCCATCAAGTATTCTATTATGGAGAGGTAATCTGTAGTATTTTTGACATCTCTACTTCCACAGTAGCCCTAGAGTTTGTCTTTAGCATTGATGGGTATATATTGAATCCATTCAAAAATTTATTGTCTCCTAATACATTGGAAATTTTAATTTGCATTCAAAATTGGAAAGGCAAACCCCATGAGATTCGTGATGTAGTAGAATTTGTTGATAGTTATGACGAAGATTAGGATGAAAGTAGTAAATGATCTTGATTAACTATTTCTAAATTCTTTTAAATTTGTCATGAAAAGTTATTTTAACATGTCTTGATTTTATGGCTCTTGGAGTTTGTAATTGTTATTATAGTTTGAAGTTTGAATATTTGGTTTTAGAGGATGGAAGTCGAAATGTTAATCATACAAAAGGCCTTGGATGACCATTATTGGATCATTTGTAATAGTTTTAGATTTTAGTTATGCAGTTTTCTAGTTTAGTTAAATGGGCTAAATTTTGAGAATGGGCTTATGGAACATTCAAGGGGCGGGTGGTAGACGGCCTGCAGGTCCATCCACCCTCCCCACACTCGGATGGGGACCTCATGCAGAGCCATGGCCTGATTGTGGGGCCCAAAATACCTCCGTCAGGCAACGGTGAGGGTGGAATAAAAAGTTACGAGGATAGTAACCCTACTGTCTAAGTAGATATAAATAGTAATCTTCTTACAATACAGTCGGCTCAGGCTGTCACACCCTATGTGGCACTAGTGGAATGCTATTTATTATTTCATACCACATATTTTATATAATTTAAAATTATTTTTTATTTTTATTGTTTTATTTTATTATTGTTAAACTGGTTGAGTTGTTCTACTTATCATCTATACACTATATACTTGTTATAGAAAAAATGAAAAAAAAATTTAAATGTAATATGTAGTGTATAAGAATGATAAATAGAATTATATGTCGCACTATATATCTTAACTAAATTAACGTTGCCAACTGCCTGGAGATATAGAACAAAAACAGAAATAAATGCCAAATACCATTAGATGAAGCACGTAGACCTCGAAAGAAAGATGGATGTTGTGATGTGTGTGTATATATATATATGTATATGTATGTATGTATGTGATGGATGAATATGTTGCATGTACTAGCTTTCATGGACTATATGAGATGTCATTTGATTTTGAAAAATTATATTCATCATCTGTGCACCGTACACCTGTTTTTTATTTTTTCTTTAAAAAGCGTGTGGTGTAAGAATGATGAGTAAAAAAACCTTTTTGTTTTTAGGAAAACAACTCTATTAGTATTTAAATTTGGTATTTTCAATAAGAAAAATTATATTCTCGAGTTGGTGTATATATAGAGCACACCAATAAAG
Source organism: Juglans microcarpa x Juglans regia (assembly GCF_004785595.1). NCBI lineage: Eukaryota > Viridiplantae > Streptophyta > Magnoliopsida > Fagales > Juglandaceae > Juglans > Juglans microcarpa x Juglans regia. Next base: position 16,865,508 of record NC_054597.1, on the reverse strand, counting down.
TAATTACTGATATAATTTTATATGAAAAGATAAATTTTAAAAATTTAATTCTCACAAATCAAATCTTACCCTTTAAGTAACGTGGATAATGTGTTCTACATATCGACTTGATAATAAAATAACTCTTTTAACAATGAAATTTTCAAAATAAAATATTGAAACACCACATTAACAAGAAAAAAGAAAAAAATGTTTTAGCTACAAACAAATCTTATAAAAGTAAACTCATAAGTTGACATTATTTGATGTAGTACTTTAAATTGTAAAGCTATTTTTTATAAAATAGATTTAACATATGATATGAAATAATGACAGTCTAAAATTTACTTTTGTACAATTTCTTTATGCCCAAAAAAAGTTGTGCTGTTGAAGACCACTATATATGGTACATGACCATTTCTTAGCCGTAGAGAACTCCAAAACAAGTTCTTTAACAAAATAACAAATAGAAAGAAAGAAAGAAAGAAAGAAAAATCATGATGATTAGAAAATAAGGAACATAGCATTCTGCAATTTCATTAAAAAAATAAGAAAAAAAATTACAAAACGAGCATGTGGCAAAAAGAAAACATAGAAGTACGTAGTACTCTGAGAACATGAAAACCCACATCCTAGTACAACTTCAATACTAGATCCGTACAAATATTCAATATTAATTTATCCAACATCCAGTTAAAAAGATTTGGTTGAGCGACCAGATCAGCCAGACGTTGTAGAACACTAAAATGGATATTGAATCAGAGGGGTCCCAGTAAAGGCCAATGACGTCCCCTTTCTTCAAGTTCATGTTCACAAAATCTTTGTGCCACTTATTGATCAAAACATAACTCTTAAGAGATTTTTCACTTGAGAACCAACTAATGTGCGGACTGAGAATCATGATTCCAAACGTTAACGCGCATGCCCTCGCTCTCAACTTCTCTAATGATATCGGTATCCAAGAATGGCAAAACATGATGCCTAATCCAAGTTGTTTGCAGCAAGAGCTGACTCATATTACCAAGATCACTCTCTGTTATTGTCCTCTTGATTTTACAACGATCCTCCATGGCAGTGCGCATACTCCTGATCTCTGAGTGTAGATCATCTTTGTCATGGCGCTGCAAACCCCGTACTCGCAGTCACAGCATTGGAGGCCACTGTAAAACTCGAAATTGTTGGGCTATCTCCCTTTCGATTAATAGCTGAGTTTTTCACGGTTTCACTCTTCTTGGGATCAATATTCCGTATTTTATCAAACAGATTCAACGTCGTTGAAACTCCTTCAGGTGTGCCTTTCACGATTTCGGTCTTCTCGGGATCAATCCATAATTCATCATACAGCCTCAGCGCTAATGAAACTCCTTGATCTTCCCTTGTGTTTTTAATGGTTTTGGTCTTCTTGGGATAAATTCATGATTCATCGAACAATTTAATCTCTGTTGTAACTCCTTCATTTAGGTTCTTAGTAAATAGCTCATTTGTTGAAGATGTGTCAAGCTTTTAAGTTTATATTTCATTAATGACATTTTTTATAAATAGATTAATGGAAAATTTGTAATATTTGATTAATGGAAAATTTGTAATATTAAGTGATGACAAAGTTGTAATTATGAAGTTTATATATAAAGTCAAGCTACGGGAATCGAGAGAAGGTAGAAGCAAAAAGTAACTTTACTTTTCCTTTGAAGCCACACCCGATTCTGGAGAGAAACGAAGGGGTTTTTAAACCTTAATTTTATCAAGATCAAATTGGAGTTTGAGGAGATGATCAAGTGTATTTTATGGTATGGTTTCGTTAGAGGATAATACGAGGAAGCCAATCCATATTTTGTGCGGTGATCAATGGTTGTACGTGATTGAAAACTCAAGTTTTTTTATGCATTCTACAATAATAAAGATTCCTAGGTTGTTCCTGCCATGGATGTAGACCATTAGGGTCGAATCAAGTAATTTCTTGTGTTTATTTCTCATTTCTTTTATTATTCTTGCTTTTATTTTGATATTGCATGAGTATATACTGTGATTTCGGGCTTTCTAATTAATTTAAATAGAAAACTAAACCGATCACGTTAATCATATATTTTCTTGGGATTTAGTTATCTGATATTCAATATTAAATTGCATATTACAACTAGTTACGTTAATTTATTTTTTTGAGTATTTGTATTTTAGAGGCTAAAATTATAACAAGTGATATCAAGAGCTTAGGGTCGATGGGGACTGCGAGGTTCGATATCAAAAAGTTTGATAGAAAAAATGACTTTGAGCTGTAAAGGATCAAGATGAAAGCCCTTCTCACTCAATAGGATCTCCAAGAAGCTCTTCTTTGAGAAAAGAAAATGGAATCTGTTGAAAAGAAGAATAAGAAAGAAATATTGAGGAAGGCTCACGGCACACTCATTCTTTCTCTTGAAGACAAAGTTCTGAGGGAGGTAGCCAACGAAGACACCGCTGCTAGAATCTGGCTGAAATTAGAGAGTCTCTACATGACAAAATCTCTGGCCAACCGACTGTATAAGAAAACAAAGCTCTACACATTCAAGATTCAAGATGTCCACATGTATATCGATTTCTGACCATCTCGATGCTTTCAATAAAATTATTTTAGATTTGGCTAATATTGATATTAAAATTGACAATAAAGATCAAGAAATTTTATTGTTGAGTTCTCTTGATAATTCTTATGCTAGTTTGAAAGAGACCATGATGTATGGGAAGGAAACATTGACCTTAGATGAGGTTCAGGTCGTATTACACTTCAGGGAATTACAAGCCATGTATGAAATAAAATCTGAAGCTGAGGAGGGCTTGACTGTGAGGGGAGGAGCTGAAAAGAGAGGTCAAAAGGGAAAGAACAGTAAAAACAATATGAGGGGTAGGTCTAAGTCTAAAGGGAAGCAATTAAAATGTTTCCTATGTCACAAAGAGGGGCATTTCAAAAGAGATTGCCCTAATAAGAGATCTAACACAAGAAATGGGTCTAAGGAAGAGGGGGATGTCTCAGTTGTGAGTGATGGGTATGAGAGTGCCAACTTCTAAATGTGTCCGAGGTTGATTCAGGAAAAGAATGAATCATTGATTCAGGATGTTCTTTTCATATGTGTCCTAATAAAATATGGTTTGAAACTTTTACTAGTTTAGATGGGGGGTTTGTGATGCTTGGTAACAATAAGTCTTGTAAAATCCAGGCTATAGGATCGGTGACACTAAGGCTCCATAATGGTATTGAAAGACTCCTAACTGAGGTTAGATACATACCTGAATTAGAAATGAACCTTATCTCACTAGGTGTGTGTTAGACCAATCCGGGTACACTTTTAGATCTGAATCTAGATCTTTGAGGGTTGCTAATGATTCACTTATCATGTGAAATGAGTCATTAAAAATGGCTTGTATACCCTCATTGGGAAAACTGTTATATGTGAGGTTTCTTCTATCCTAGAGTAGGGTGAGGATAGGGTTGTTCTATGGCACAAAAGGTTAGGTCACATGAGTCACAATGAACTTTTAGAACTCTATAAACAGGGGTTGCTAGGTGAGAAAAAGCTGAAAATTTTACCTTTTCATGATAATTGCATCCTTTAAAAAACAAAAAGGGTAAGTTTTAAAGAAGCACTCACACTACAAAACAAACCCTGGACTATGTGCACTCGGACCTTTGGGGTCCAGCTAGGGTCAACTCACATGGAGGGGGAAGTTATTTCCTCTTTATAATTGATGACTATTCTACAAAAGTGTAGCTATACATTCTTAAAAATAAGAGTGACACTTTTGAGAAATTTAAGGAATAGAAGAAATTGGTAGAAACTCAAGTAAGGAGGAAGGTTAAGAAATTAAGAACTGATAATGAACTTGAGTATCTCTCAAGTGAATTTATTCAGTTTTATCAGAAGAATGGTATGATTAGGCATAAAACAATAAGGGAAATCCCTCAATAGAATGGTCTTGCCGAGAGGATGAATAGGGCCATATTGGAGAAGGTTAGATGCTTACTATCGAACTCGAGACTTCCCAAGTCTTTTTGGGCTAAAGTTGCCACAATTGCAGTCCATTTAATTAATAGGAGTCCTTCTTCAGCCATAGGGTTTAAGACTCCTCAAGAAATGAGGACTGGAAAACCTTCTAACTATGACTACTTGAGGGTGTTTGGGTGTGTTGCGTATGCTCACACCCAAACTGACAAACTGGAACTAAGGGCAATGAAATTTATCTTTGTAGGGTACCCTGAGGGAGTAAAATGGTACAAGTTATGGATTGATGAGCTAGGGATACAAAAGTGTATCATTAGTAGAGATATAGTCTTTAATGAACATGAAATGGCCTGGGTTAAAACTAAAAGACTTGAATCCACACAGAATACTAACCCTGAGAAGATACATCTTGAGATGGAGCAACCTGACAATAATTTGAGAAAATTAGAAAGCCAGGATGCTGAGACTCAAACTTCCACTTTAGGTGACGAGGATCAAGGTGGAGTTAGTTCATAAAACCCCCAAGAAGTATGGTCAAGCTGAGATGACTATTTATGCTTTGACCGTAGCAGATGAAGTTGTAGAAATGGATCCTAGATCCTACAAGGAAGCCATGGAAAGTATTGAGTCTCATAAATAGGTTCAAGCCATGGATGAGAAAAATGATTCTTTGAAAAAGAATCATACTTGGGAAATGGTTGTTAAGCCTGAAAAGGCTAAACTGGTAGGGTCTAAATGGATCTACAAAAGGAAAGAGGGCACACCAGGAGTTGAGGGTCCTAGGTATAAGCCTAGGCTAGTAGCAAAGGGATTCACTAAAAGGGAAGGGATAGATTTTAATGAAATTTTTTTACTTGTTGTTAAACACAGTTCAATAAGGTTAATTCTATTCTATACTGCTTATGAAAATTTACACTTGGAGCAATTAGATGTAAAAACGGCTTTCTTGCATAATGAACTAGACGAGACTATTTACATGCAACACCCTGAAGGTTATGTAAATGAGTCCAATATTGATTATGTCTGTTTACTTACAAAGTTATTGTATGGACTTAAACAGTCACTAAAGCAATGGTACAAAAGATTTGACTCTCACATGTTGGACAATAGGTGTAAAAAGAGTCATTATGATAACTGTGTGTACTTTAGGCATTCTGGGGACCACATTATCTATTTACTCTTGTATGTATATGACATGCCTATAGAATGTAAAGATGTCGATCTAATTGAGGAAGTCAAATGCATACTAAAAACAGAATTTGAGATGAAAGAACTTGGGCCAGCTAAGTTGATATTAGGTATGGAAATAGTTAGAGATAGAAAAAGAAGACTTCTCTTTCTATCTCAGAAAAACTATATCACCAAGATCCTCAACAGGTTTGGCATGTCTAATTTAAAACTAGTTAGCACACCAATAGGACATCATTCAAAACTGTCCATAAATCAAGACCCTAAAACCGAGGAAGACATTAGATTTATCCAAGATATACCTTATGCAAGCATGGTGGGAAGCATCATGTATGCTATGGTGTGCTCTAGACTTGACTTAACCTATGCTATTAACATAGTAAGTAGATTTATGAGTAATCTTGGGAAGCCACATTGGCATGCTATGAATTGGGTATTACAGTAGTTAATTAGAACTCAATGTCTAAGTTTGAGGTTTGGAGGGAATGTGCAACAGGAGAGTGAGTCAGAGGGATTTGTGGATTCTAACTATGCTGGTAATTTGGATACCAGAAAGTCTTTGACTGGGTATGTATTTATAGCATTTGGAGGGACTATTAGTTGGAAAGCTAATTTACAATCTGTAGTTGTTTTAGCAACAACTGAAACTGAATATATTGTTATGACTGAAGCAATAAAGGAGATTATGTGGTTAAAGGATTTTTCACATGAGTTAGGCATATTTAAAGGGGTTATCACAGTTCAAAGCACTATACATCTTGCCAATAATTCAGTATACCATAAAAAATCTAAACATATAGACATTGGACTTTATTTTGTAAGAGATGTAATAGTATCTGGAGAGGTTAAAGTAGAAAAGGTTCCAACTAAGGAAAGCCCTTATGATATGATGACAAAATCTCTACCAGCTACCAAATTGCCTAAATTTGTTCAATATGGAGAGTTATTAGAGCTCGGATTACTTTACAAGGATAAAAGACTTGTCAAGGTGGAGATTTGTTGAAGATGTGTCAAGCTTTTAAGTTTGTATTTCATTAATGGCATTTTTTGTAAATAGATTAATGGCAAACTTGTAATATTTGATTAATGGCAAATTTGTAATATTAAGTGATGGCAAAGTTATAATTATGAAGTTTATATATAAAGTCAAGCTACAGGAATTGAAAGAAGGCATAAGCAAAAAGTAACTTTACCTTTCCTTTCAAGCCACACGCAATTTTGGAGAGAAACGAAGGGGTTTTTCAAACCTTAGTTTTATCAAGATCAAATTGGAGATTGAGGAGATGATCAAGTATATTTTATGGTATGGTTTTGTTAGAGGATAATACGAAAAAACCAATCTATATTTTGTGCGGTGATCAATAGCTGTAAGTGATTGAAAACTCAAGTTTTTTGATGCATTCTTCAATAATAAAGACTCCTAAATTGGTCCTGCGGTGGATGTAGACCATTTGGATCGAACCACGTAATTTTTTGTGTTGATTTCGCATTTCTTTTGTTATTCTTACTTTTATTTTGATCTTGCATAAGTATAAATTGTGATTTCGGATTTTCTAATTAATTTAAATAGAACACTAAACCGATCAAGTTAATAATATATTTTCTTGAGACTTGTTTGTCTGATATTCGATGTTAAATTGTATATCACAACTAGTTACGTTAATTTGGTTTTTTTAAGTATTTGTTTGTGAGAGGCTAAAATTATAACATCATGGATTCTGGCAAAGGAGACGAGAGTTTTTAGCTTTGGGTGTTTTACTTTTCTTCACTTTGATCTGAAACCCCACAAGAGAGCGTTAACTTTGTTGAAACTAGCTCCAGGTCAAACCTGATTTGAAACCTGCAAAAAAAGGTCGATTTTGTGGAAACATCATTCTTATCAAGACCGTGTTAAGAGTTGTGATGAGAGTATTGATCTGGCTTCACAGCCACGATGGCACTTGGGATTTTGGGATTGCAGAATAAACACAAATGATCTCCACTGATTATTAATCGACCAGAAAGTAATCCATGGGAACTAGATTTGCAAGAAAATTTAAGACATAAACTCTCCATTACATTGAGAAAGAAACAATCGAGAAATTAAAACGATTTGTACGTGTTTGTTGGGTTCTAGGTTATGAGGGAAACAGGTCATATATAGGCGCGTGAGATCTCCTAAAATTACCAGGACAAGAAACCCTTACGTTGAAAGGATTGATGTAATTCAATTAATTCCAGAAACTCATTTCAATATATATCTCCCACCGTTGAGCTAGAACTTGCTACATCCATGCAAATAAATTTTAAGATAATGCTAAATTATACACTTTTAGTGTACAAATTCTACATACTTCTATTGAGAAAAAGTAGAATTTATTACTAAATATATGATTCTTTTTTCATATGAATTTTAGATTTATTTACTTTTTTTAAATAGAGGATACAAGATTTACGTATCCTAAAAACTGTAAATATTATTTTTCTTAAAAATCAATCCGATTCAGGTTTTCCATTTTCTAACACTGAATCGAACCAGATCGAACAGATTTACATAATGTACATTTTTTTTAGCAATTTTATGTTAGGTGCCTCAGATAACTTATTGCAACTATCAATGTACAGTTTTATCAAAGGCTTTTGAACCCATCCTGGAAAAGTAACAAACAACTTAAACGCATACTTAACTAGCAAAAACAGCACTTCAGTGAGCAAAAGGTCGAAATAGAAATACTAATGTGGAGCAATTCCGATTTACATAATGATCCCCTACATTCTTACTTTAAAGACTACCTAAAAGATGTATCCAGTCAACATGTAATGCATGCAAATAGTTAAGTACAAATATTTTACTTTCCTAACTCAGTTGATTTCATTTTGAGTGAATTTTTACCCAATCCAATGAGAGAAATCATAAGAACATCACCGTTGAAATCTTCTGCATTGGCTACATACTTTGATCTATTAGAATTCCATTCACTTATCTCAGGTGAGCTACGTGCATTACACCTACTTTTTGACAATAGCAAAGTTTTTCACGGTTTCGTTCTTCTTGTGATCAATATTCTCTGTTTCATCAAATAATTTCAACGCCGTTCAAATTCCATCAAGTGTGTCTTTCATGGTTTCAGTCTTCTTGTGATCAATCCATGATTCATTGTACAACCTTAATGTTGATGAAACTCTTCGATCTTCGCTTGTGTTTTTAATGGTTTTGGTTTTCTTGGGATCAATTTGTGATTCATCGAACAGCTTCAATTCTGTTGAAACTCCTTCATGTTGGTTCTCAATAAATAGCTCATGGATCCTGACAAATGAGATAAAAGAATTTCTAGTTCGGGTGCTTGGCTACTCTAAACTTCGATCTGAGCCCTACAAGAGAGCGTTAACTATATTGAAGCTACCTCATGGCCAAAACCACTTTGAAACCGGAAAGAAACTGTCTATTCTGCAAAAATATCATTCTTATCAAGACCGTGTTCCGAGTTGTGCTGAGAGTATGAATCTGGCTTCACAGCCACAGTGGCACTTGGGATTTTGGGGATGCAGAATAAATACAAATGATCTCCACTGATCAGTAATCGACCAGAAAGTTATCCACGAAAACTAGATTAGCAAGAAAATTCAGGACATGAACTCTCCATAACATTGAGAAATAAACAATCGATAAATTAAAATAGTCTGTACTGTTTGTTGGGTTCTAGGTTATGTGGGGAATGGGACATATATAGGCGCGGGAGATCTTCTAAAGCTACCTGGATAAGAAATCCTTACATTGAATGGATTGATGCAATTCAATTAATTCTAGAAACTCATTTCAATATATATCTCCCACCATTGAGTTGGAACTTACTCCATGTATGTAAATTAATTTTAAAGTAATGCTAAATTATACACTCATAGTGTACAAGTTATACATACTTCTATTGAGAAAAATTATAGTTTATTACTAAAAATATGATTTTTTTTTTCATATGAATTTTAGATTTATTCACTTTTTTTAAATAGAGGGTACAAGATTTAAGTATTCTAAAAACTGTAAATAGTATTTTTCTTAAAAATTGATCTGATTCAGGTTTTCCATTTTCTAACATTGAACCAAACTATATCAGACCGATTTACATAATGTACAGTTTTTTTAGTAACTTCATGTTAGGTGCCTCATATAACTCATTGTAACAGTCAATTTACAGTTTTATCAAAGGCTTTTGGACCCATCCTGAAAAAGTAACAAACAACTTAAACGCATACTTAACTGGCAAAAACAGCACTTTAGTGAGCAAAAGGTCAAAATAGAAATACTAATTTTTGATTTACATAATGATCCCTTATATTCCTACTTTAAAGACTGCCGAAAAGATGTATCCAACCAACATGTAATGCATGCAAATAGCTGAGTACAAATCTTTTGCTTTCCTGACTCAACTAATTTCATTTTGGGTGAATTTTTACCCGATACAATGTGAGAAATCAGAGGAACATCACCTTTGAAATCTTCTACAATGGTTACATACTTTGATCTGCTAGAATTCCATTACACCTACTTTATAACAATAACAATATTTTTCACGGTTTCGCTCTTCTTGGTTTCAAATTCCATGTTTCATCAAACAGCTTCAACGTCGTTAAAATTCCTTCAAGTGTGTCTTTCACAGGTCGGTCTTCTCGAGATCAATCCATGATTCATCGTACAACCTCAATGCTGATGAAACTCTTCGATAATCACTTGTGTTTTTAACGGTTTTGGTTTTCTTGAGATCAATCCATGATTCATCGAGCAGTTTCAGCTCTATTGAAACTCCTTCATGTTGATTCTCAATAAATAACTCATGGATGCTGACAAATGAGACGAGAGTTTCTAGTTTCGGGTGCTTGGCTTCTCTAGACTTCGATTTAAACCCCACAAGAGAGCGTTAACTATATTGAAACTAGCTCATGGTCAAACCCACTTTGAAACCGGCAAGAAACTGTCTATCTCGCAAAAATATCATTCTTATTAAGAACGTGTTCTGAGTTGTATTGAGAGTACTGATCTGGCTTCACAGCCACGGTGGCACTTGGGATTTTGGAGTTGCAAAATAAACACAAATGATCTCCACTAATCAGTAATCGACCAGAAAGTAATCCATGGGATTTAGATTGGTAGGAAAATTCAGGACATGAACTCTCTATAACATTGAGAAAGAAACAGTCGAGAAATTAAAATAGTCTGTACGTGTTTGTTGGGTTCTAAATTATGAGTGGAGCAAGACATATATAGGCACGGGAGATCTCCTAAAGCTACCAAGACAAGAAATCCTTACATTGAAAGGATTGATGCAATTCAATTAATTCTGGAAACTCATTTCAATATATATCTCCCACTGTTGAGCTGGAACTTACTGCATGCATGTAAATTAATTTTAGAGTAATGCTAAATTATACACTCTTAGTGTACAAGTTGTACACACTTCTATTGAGAAAAAGTATAGTTTATTACTAAAAATATGATTTTTTTTTTCATATGAGTTTTAGATTTATTCACTTTTTTTAAATAGAGGATATACATATCCTAAAAATTGTAAATATTATTTCTCTTAAAAATCGATCCGATTCAAGTTTTCCATTTTCTAACACTGAACCAAACTAGATCGGACTTATTTACATAACATACAGTTCTTTTAGCAACTTCATGTTAGGTGCCTCAGATAACTCATTGCAACTGCCAATATACAGTTTTATCAAAGGCTTTTAGACACATCCTGGAAAAGTAACAAACAACTTAAACGCATACTTAATTGGCAAAAAAACACTTCAGTGAGCAAAAGGTCAAAATGGAAATACTAATGTGGAGCAATTCCGATTTACATAATAATCTCCTACATTCCTATTTTAGAGACTACTGAAAAGATGTATTCAACCAACATTTAATGTATGCAAATAGATGAATACAAATATTTTACTTTCCTGACTCAGTTGATTTCATTTTGGGTGAATTTGTACCCAATACAATGACAGAAATCAAAGGAACATCATCGTTGAAATCTTCTACACTGGCTACATACTTTGATCAGCTAGAATTCCATTACACAGACTTTCTAACAATAATAGAGTTTTTCATGATTTCGCTCTTCTTAGGATCAATATTCCGTGTTTAATCAAATAGTTTCAACGCTGTTGAAATTCTTTCCAGTGTGTCTTTCACGGTTTCGGTCTTCTCGAGATCAATCCATAATTCATCGTACAATCTCAATGCTGATGAAACTCCTCGATCCTCCCTTGTGTTTTTAACGGTTTTGGTTTTCTTGGGATCAATCCATGAATCATTGAACAGTTTCAGCTCTATTGAAACTCCTTCATGTCGGTTCTTAGTAAATAGCTCATGGATCCAGGCAAAGGAGGCAAAAGAGTTTCTAGTTTCGGGTGCTTGGTTCTCTTGACTTCGATCTGAACCCCATAAGAGAGCGTTAACTATATTGAAACTAGCTCATGGTCAAACCCGCTTTTAAACTGGCAAGAAACTGTCTATTCTGCAAAAACATCATTCTTATCAAGATCGTGTTCCGAGTTGTGATAATAGTACTGATCTGGATTCATAGCCGCGGTGGCACTTGGGGTTTTGGGGTTGCAAAATAAACACAAATGATCTCTAATGATCAGTAATCGACCAGAAAGTAATCTACTGAAACTAGATTTGCAAGAAAATTTCGGACGTGAACTCTCCATAATATTGAGAAAAAAACAATTGAGAAATTAAAACAGTTTGTACGTGTTTATTAGGTTCTAGGTTATGAGAAGAGTGGGACATATATAGGCGCGGGAGATCTCCTAAAGTTACCAGGACAAGAAATTCTTACTTTGAAATAATTGATACAATTCAATTAATCCTGAAAACTCATTTCAATATATATCTTCCACCATTGTGCTGGAACTTGTTGCATGCATGCAAATTAATTTTAAAGTAATGCTAAATTATACACTACTAGTGCTCAAGATTTATGTATTTCTATTGAGAAAAAGTATAGTTTATTACTAAAAATATGATTTTTTTTCATATGAATTTTATATTTATTCACTTTTTTAAACAGATGATACAAGATTTACATATCCTAAAAACTGTAAATATTATTTCTCTTAAAAATCGATCCGATTCAGGTTTTCCTTTTTCTAACACCAGACCGAACCTGATTGGACCGATTTACATAATGTACAATTTATTTAGCAACTTCATGTTAGGTGCCTCATATAACTTTAAAGACTGCCTAAAAGATGCATCCAGCCAACATGTAACGCATGCAAATAGTTGAGTACGAATATTTTACTTTTCTGACTAAGCTAATTTCATTTTGGGTGAATTTTTACCCGATCCAATGAGAGAAATCAGAGGAACATCGTCGTTGAAATCTTCTGCACTGGCTACATACTTTGATCTGCTAGAATTCCATTTACTCATCCCAGGTGAGCAATGTGCATTACACCTACTTTCTGAGAAAAGTAGAGTTTTTCACTGTTTCACTCTTCTTGGGATCAATATTTCGTGTTTCGTCAAACAACTTCAACGCCGTTGAAACTCCTTTAGGTGTGTTTTTCACAGTTTCGGTCTTCTCAGGATCATTCCATTATTAATCGTACAACCTCAATGTTGATGAAACTCATCGATCTTTGCTTATGTTTTAAACGGTTTTGGTCTTTTTGGGATCAATCCATGATTCATTGAATAACTTCAGCTTTATTGAAACTCCTTGATATGGGTTCTCAGTAAATAGCTCATGGATCCTAGCAAATGAGACAAGACAAATTCTAGCTTTGGGTGTTTTGATTTTCTTCGCATCAATCTAAACCTCACAAGAGAGCGTTAACTCTATTGAAACTAGCTCCTGGTCAAACCCGCTTTGAAACTTGCAAGAATGCGTTGATTTTACAGAAACATCATTCTTATCATGACCGTGTTCCGAGTTGTGGTAAGAGTACTGATCTGGCTTCACAACCACGGTGGCACTTGGGGTTTTAGTGTTGCAGAATAAACACAAATGATATCCACTGATCAGTAATCAACCAGAAAGTAATCAACGGGAACTAGATTTGTAGGAAAAGTCCGGACGTGAACTCTCCATAACATTGAGAAACAAACAACCAAGAAATTAAAACAGTTTGTACGTGTATGTTGGGTTCTAGGTTACGAGGGGAGCGGGACTTATATACACGCAAAAGATGTCCTAAAGCCGCCAGGACAGGAAATCCTTACGTTAAAAGGATTGATGCAATTCAATTAATCTCAGAAACTCATTTCATACATATCTCCCACCGTTGAGCTGGAACTTTTTGAATGCATACAAATTAGTTTTAGAGTAATGCTAAATTATACACTCTTAGTGTACAGGTTCTACATATTTCAATTGAAAAAAAGTTTAGTTTATTACTAAAAATATGATTTTTTTTTTCTTATGAATTTTCAATTTATTCACTTTTTTTTTTATATAGAGGACACAAGATTTACGTATCCTAAAATTTGTAAATATTATTTCTCTTAAAAATCGATCCGATTCAGGTTTTCTATTTTCTAACACTGGACTGAATGAGATCAAATTGATTTACATAAAATACAATTTCTTTAGCAACTCTATGTTAGGTGCCTTAGGTAACTTATTGCAGCTGTCAATGTATAATTTTATCAAAGGCTTTTTGACTCATCCTGGAAAAGTAACAAATATATTAAATGCATACTTATCTGGCAAAATCAGCACTTCAATGAGAAAAAATGTCAAAATAGAAATGTTAATGTGGAGCAATTTGGATTTATATAATGAGCCCCTACATTCCTATTTTAAAGACTGTCTAAAAGATGTATCCAATCAACATGTAATGCATGCAAATAACTGAGTACAAATATTTTACTTTCCTGACTAAGCTGATTTCATTTTGGGTGAAGTTTTACCAAATCTAATTAGAGAAATCAGAGGAACATCATCGTTGAACTCTTCTACACTAGCTACAGACTTTGATCTACTATAATTACATTTACTCATCTCAGGCGACCAACATACGTTACACCTACTTTCTAACAATAGCAGAATTTTTCATGGTTTCCCTCTTATTGGAATCAATACTCCGTGTTTCATCAAACAACTTTAGTGCCACTGAAACTCCTTCTGGTGTGTCTTTCACGGTTTCAGACTTCTCGGAATCAATCCATAATTCATCGTACAACTTCAATGCTGATGAAACTTCTCGATATTTGCTTGTGTTTTTAACAATTTTGGTTTTCTTAGGATCAATCCATGATTAATCGAACAACTTCAGCTCTATTGAAACTCCTTTATATGGGTTTTCAGTAAATAGCTCGTGGATCCTGGCAAAGGAGACAAGATAGTTTCTAGTTTCGGGTGCTTCGCTTTTCTTGGCTACGATCTGAACACCACAAGAGAGCTTTAACTCTGTTGAAACTAGCTCCTGGTCAAACCCGCTTTGAAACCTGCAAGAAAGCGTTGATTCCATGGAAACATCATTCTTATCAAGATTGTGTTCTGAGTTATGGTGAGACAACTGATATGGCTTCACAACCACGATGGCACTTGGGGTTTTGGGGTTGCAGAATTAACACAAACGATCTCCAGTGATCAGTAATCGACCAAAAAGTAATAAATGAGAACTAGGTTTGCTGGAAAATTTCGAACATGAATTCTCCATAACATTGAGAAAGAAACAACCGAGAAATTAAAACAGTATATACATGTTTGTTGGGTTCTAATTATGAGGGGAGCGAGACTTATATAGGCGCAAGAGATCTCTTAAAGCTACCACGACAAGAAATCTTTACGTCGAAAGGATTGATGCAATTCAACTAATCCTAGAAATTCATTTCAATATATATCTCCTACCATTGAGGTAGAACTTGTTGTATGCATGCAAATTAATTTTAGAGTAATGCTAAATTATACACTTTTAGTGTACATGTTCTTCGTACTTCTGTTGAGAAAAAAATAGAGTTTGTTACTAAAAATATAATTTTTTTATATGAATTTTAGATTTATTCACTTTTTTTAAATAAAGGACACAAGATTTACGTATCCTAAAAATTGTAAATTTTATCTCTTAAAAATCGATCTGATTTAAGTTTTCTCTTTTCTAACATTGGATCGAACCAGATCGGATTGATTTACCTAATGTATGGTTTCTTTAGCAACTTCATGTTAGGTACATCAGAAAACTCATTGCAGCTGTCAATGTACAGTTTTATCAAAAGCTTTTGGGACCCATCCTGAAAAAGTAACAAACAAATTAAATGCATACTTGACTGGCAAAAAAACACTTCAGTGAACAAAAGGTCAAAATGAAAATAGTAATGTGGAGCAATTCCGATTTACATAATGATCCCCTACATTACTACTTTAAAGAAAGATGTATCCAGCCAACATGTAATGCATGCAAATAGCTAAGTACAAATATTTTGCTTTCCTGACTAAGCTGATTTCATTTTGGGTGAATTTTTACCCGATCTAATGAGAAAAATTAGAGGAACATCGTCGTTTAACTCTTCTACACTGGCTACAGACTTTGATCTACTAGAATTTCATTTACTCATGTTAGGTGAGCAGCGTGCATTATATCTACTTTATAACAATAACAGAGTTTTTCACAGTTTCGCTCTTTCTAGGATCAATCTTTAGTGTTTCATCAAACAGCTTCAGCGACGTTGAAACTCCCTCAAGTGTGCCTTTCATAGTTTCAGTCTTCTCGGGATCAATCCATGATTCATGATACAACCTTAATGCCGATGAAACTCCTCAATCTTCGCTTGTGTTTTTAACAGTTTTGGTCTTCTTGGGATCAATCCATGATTCATTAAGCAGCTTCAACTCTGTTGAAACTCCTTCATGTCGGTTCTCAGTAAATAGCTCTTGGATCTTGGCAATGGAGATAAGAGAGTCTCTACCTTCGGGTGCTTTGCTTTTCTTGACTTCTATCTGAATCTCACAAAAGAGCATTAACTCTGTTGAAACTAGCTCCTGGTCAAACTCGCTTTGAAACTGGTAAGAAAGCTTCGATTCCACAGAAACATCATTCTTATCAAGACCGTGTTCTGAGTTGTGGTGAGAGTACTGATCTAGCTTCACAGCCATGGTGGCATTTGGGGTTTTGGAGTTGCAGAATAAACATAAATGATCTCTACTGATTAGTAATCGATTAGAAAGTAATCCACCGGAACTAGATATTTGCCATGGGGAGACCCCCCCCCCCCCCCGGAGTAATCCCTAAGGCTGGGCAAGGATGAACAGGACTGGCACATTGGGCCTAAGCAGTTCTAGGGCCCGAGGACAAGGGGTGGGTCAGCCCAAGAGGCTTGGGAGGAGAAGTACTTGGGCAACACGCACTGGCCAGAGGATGGTAGGCAGAATTGTTTGACGCCACTACTAGCTGACAACCCCAGCGCACGAGGTCAAGGACAGTCCCTATCCCTGAACCCCATCGTCTATACAGGCCTAAGGAGTGGACGCATCTGACCGGAGCCACGCTGCATTTAATGAAGGGTGGAATCGAGCACACCATGACAAGAAGCCATGCTACATTTAATGAAGCCCGAGGCTAAGTATGCCACGAAGTGCCCCCTGGGTTGTTAGTGGTTGCCACGATCAAGTCTGGCAAATTTGTTGCACAATAAGGAGCTAGAAGGGACACACAACTCAAGTACGGAGCGACCCATCCACAATCTCCTTCCCAAGGATTGCCCTCGACCAGGTATAGATACCCCCTCCCTCAGTAAGGGGAGGGGTTTAGACACTTTGATACTTTGATTCCATAACTCTCATAAGGAGATTGTAAACTGACTTTGGCATCAGAGGTGTTCCCTACCGCCCCGAAACTTTCATTTCTTCATAGTTGCAGGTGGGTGAACTGGGCCTTCGTGGAATTGCTTGAGCTACGAAATACGACATCAACAATTTTTGTTTCTAATTGTTATTTTGTTAGCATAGTTTTATTTTCCAAGAAATAAGCTTGCATTTCTCTCTCTCTCTCTCTCTCTCTCTCACACACACACACACAAAGATTCATCCTCCTTTTCCTTCTCCTTTTTCTCTATCTACCTACTTTGTCTATAAACTTAGTTCTACTTTCTTAGTTGTTTTGTTTCCTCTAAGGTTGAAAAGATAGATCTGCAGTTTTTTGACAACACCCATAAGACGCGATGTATGAGAAGGCACCCAGGTCGCCAATACTGTAGAGAGAAGCATCGGTTTCCTGAAAATCTTTGTGCATGACACTCACGTGCCCCCACAACCACGCATGGGCCTCACTCATCTCCTCTTCCAGAAGCTCTTCTCGCCACATGCGTCAAACCAATAGATTCACCATCATCAAATCCTTCAAATCTGACTGTTGTGGTTGCACAGAGATAGGCGCGTGGATCCCACGCATCATCACAAGTTCTAGAGTCGACCGGAGTTGGTCCAAATTGTAATTCGTCCGTTTTCATCTCTATCTTATTGCTTTCCTTGTCAATTTTTCTAAATTTTGTTGGCATACTCTTATATCCAAAGAGTGTAGTAAAGAATTTGAATCATTAGCACCTGATGATCACCGCTCCCTTTTTAGTCCCTTGGCAGTCTCTCTCCACCACAACGCATGAGTCCCACTGTTTTTACTTTTGCCATTTGTACGAGAATCACATGTATTCATTTGAAAGAGTGTGGAGTCTTGCGACGACGTATAATACAATAGAGTTATGATTTTTTATCTGACTTTTTATTATAAGAGTTGTCTCATTTGGACACATGATCGTGAAAACAAAGCAATGGACTTCCTCAATAGCCACTTCAAGACAAAATGCAGTCATTACAATCACCATAGCCTTCGTTCGTGAAACTACAATCCCACTCTTAGATTATAAAAACTGGGACTTTGTGAAGCTCCCCCTTAGCGAGAAAGGGTATATTTATTTATTTTCATTGTCCATTTCTTTTCTTTTTCTATAATGTTGCACTAGTTAAAAAATGGTGTTTGTTGGATCCCCTACCTCTTATACATGTATTTATATATCTTTTAATTATAATATATTGAGCTTGTTTAAAAAAAATAATTGTTAATTGGGAGCAGAAGATATTGTACGAATAATTGGGTCCACCTACCTGAATGTTATCAGGCTACCTTGTTAATTGGGATTGATATAATTCAGAGCATTGCTTTAGGAAAAAAAAATCAGTAAAGATTTATTATATAAATTTTTATTACTAACCTACAACGTATATAGTTTGAAAAAAATAGCTTCATTTTATCAAACCACAAGAATATGGCTAGTTCAACAAATTACAAATATTAGAACAAAAATTTTTATTCATAAGCCAGCATAGAGTACACGTACGGCATACTGCTGGCATGGCTGTATTTAGGTTATAAGAGAAATTCACAAATTTAAATATTACGAATCAAATTGTGTTATATCAATGAGTTGTGCTACTCTACCGTCTGAGTAATACCGTTCGGTGTTACAGCTAGTTATAAAATTAATTTTTTTTTTCTATTCATATTTTTTTAATGTATTTAAATATTTTTAAAAAATAAAAAAAGACATCAATATATTTAAAATCACTTTCTTCATCATTCGATAAAAAAAAATACATTAATATATTTAAATATTTTGTGGTGGAGGAACCGAGTCGGAAAAAAGAGATAAATACACCAAATAAAGAGTAATACCATCCCTCTCTTCCCTATTTTATGTCTCCATGCCCCATGTGGCGACATGAACAAAAAATTTTTAAAAAAATATCAAAATAAAATGTTGAAACAAATAACAATCGACATCTTGAAAATAAAAAGTGCCATGCCAACATGTTATGTCGGTAAAAATTAAAATAAAAAGAAATAAGATAAAATGAAATTAATATTTTTTAAAAATAAACTTAAATAAAAAATACATAAAATTAAAAAAAATAAAGCTATAAACAAACCAAAAAATTAACATATATTTAAATAAAAATAAATTCAAAACGTGTAAAAACCACTTTCGAATCTTAGATAAACAAAAATTAAAAGAGTTTTGTTATTCATCATCTCCACACACCACACTCCATCTTTATTTTTATTTTTTTTAATTTCTTTTGGTTTTATTCTTCCTAAACTAATTGATTTCTTATACTCATCATCCATGCACCACACATCTGATGAGAGAAAAGAATAAAAAAAAATTATGTGTAATATATAATGTGAAGATGATGAGTAGAATTTTTTAAATTAAAATATTTTAAAATTATAAATAAAAAAATGGGACTTCCATTGTACAATGGTTAGATGAGTGGCTCTATTTGGCCTCCCAAAAGTGACTTTTGATTCCTTAAAAAAAGAAAAAAAAAAAGTGAAAAGAACCCCATGGTTATAACTTATCGCCTCTTTTTGTTAGCCTTTTCTTTTATTTACTTATTTTTCTAATTTTAGCTTTTTAAATATTTACTATGTTTTTTAAGTTCATTTATTTTTTTTAGCTTTTGAATGCTTACTATTTTTTATTTTCTTAGGTTCAATTATCTTTTTATAACTTTGGAGTGTTTTTCATAGTTTTGATTTTATTTTTTAATAATGTTTTGATTTTATTTTTAAATACAGATAAAAAAATATAACAAAAAACAAGTATGATCAACTAGCGGGAGCTGTGGTGGCTGTAGAGCCACCCCAAGTAAATTTATTTTTACATGATTGATTATGATGTGAAAAGTGACAGTTTTCAGGCCTTTTTATTTTGGGTGCGGATATTATGCCATCCCACGTTCACCGATGGGCGTACTATCCAGCGTAAAAATTTTTTTTTTAAATTTTTTTAATACATTTAAATATTTTTAAAAAATAAAAAAATATCAATATACTTAAAATCACTTCTTTAATTATTAAGTAAAAAAAAAAATTTTGCCAAGCGGTCAAATGGAGCGTTACAAATGGGTAGGCAAAGTAATGTTTCTCTTTTATTTTTATAATTATTCCAACGACTAATTTTTAAAAAATACCTCATAAATCAAATGAAATAATTTTTCTTTTCTAATAGGCCAGGGCATGACATCTGTATTGTCCGAGTTCATTCCTTCCAAGCGAAAACAGCACCTTACTTTATTGGTTACTTCAAGATTTTATTATCATTTTGTTTCTTAATTTCCTAACTTCATAAATAAATAACACAAGTGTAGATCCAACTCAAACCCACAAAAACCCTAAAATAAAAGTAACCTTAGAAAAGGCCTTTATGGGTATGGGTTCTAATTCAAGCCCGAAAACGGCCTACTTTTATCCTATTGAGTAGTGATAGGTTGGTAGCTTATTGTGAGTTTAATTTAGTGTTGATTTAAATAGTGAGATGAAATAATTTTAGATAAATTGAATAAAATATTATTAGAATATTATTTAATTAATTGTTTTGAAATTTGAAAAAGTTGAATTGTTTATTATATTTTATGTAAAAATTTGAAAAAGTTATAATAATGAGATAAAATGAGATGATGTAAGATGATTTCTGTATCCAAATGAGTCCTTAGGGTTGACATCTTTTGACACTAAACACTTGAATCTTACATGAAAATGACATAAAAATTAGTAAGATTATGATTGTGCATATATTTAGATTGAGAAATGTGTACAAATTCTAAATAGACAAGTCATATGCAAACTTTTGTAAAAAAAAGATTTCACCTTGAAAAATTGTAAAAAAATTATTTTTATTAGTATGATCTATTTTTTTATAAAATACTTACATGAGACTTGTATATTTAAGATTTGTATCTAATATTACTTGTTTATATAGATACGAAGAGTGTTCACTCTTCACCGGTTATCACTACCAATTAGGAGGGAACACCCCCTCTAAGTCTCTCCCACACTCTTGTCTTTTATGTGATAGTAGTGAAGCCCTGAAAGCCTTTTCCACCAACCCACCATAATTAAAATGTGTTAAAGTTTATTGGAAATAGTCGTTTTGCAATGTTAATACTGTTTTGAATGAATGCTTTGGACACTTATGTTATCTTTTTGCATGATTAAATTTTGTGGAAGTTTATTAAAACGGTTGTTCATTTTAGCTTTCTCGTTTAATCTCTTACATTTAACAAGAAGAAACAAACTATGCTCAATCAGGAGAGGATAAGAAATGATAAAAGATCATTTTCCTTCTCTTAGATGGAAAATGATAAAAGATTAAAGGATTGTGTTTAGCAAGACAATGAAAATATACAAAGCAATTGGTAAATATAGAGTTTTAAATAAAAATTGGAAAATGCTATTTGTACTTATAATTTTTACTTCCATAACAATACGTACTGACTTATTAGTTATTGATTTGTTGAAAATTATAAAAATAGAAATTCAAAACTTGAATTTAACAAGAAAATTGAGAAAATAGGTCTTAGTACGTAAAATTGTAAGTATATATAACATTACTCATAAAAATTTTATACTTTGTTGCCAGCTTTAATTGTCTATTAATAAGTATTAGTGCATGTTTGGCCCTTTGGGATTGAGGTGATTAATTTAACTTTTAGCTTAAGGCTTAGTTGAAGAGTTTAAGTAATAAACGCTACAATGTTATTTACTGTTTGAGAACCATATGTCTAAAGCACTTTCAAATAAATTACATTTGTTTGGAACCAAATTTAAAAAGTATATTTTGAGGTAGAAATGACATAAAAGGTGTGACGCCTCCAGATTCTGCTTGGGATCGGACGGACATATGAAGCGTCTGAACATGCAACACAAGGTTACCTGCCTCCGTTCATGACATATAAGATGCAATGTTCCTAACATGCATCTAGCATTATGCAATATTCGAAGCGGATAATTTTTTTTTTTGAGCAATACTATGCACCAAACTTATAATATCCCAAATAGTTAAAACATAAACCATGCTTACTTAAAATATCCACGATTACAGTACAGGTCTTAGAAGACTGTAATCTCAAAACAACGAAGACCATAATTACATTGCCAAAATATACTATTGGGCTAGTTCGTTGAGTAACTCGCGTAACTCGACTAACGATACCGGAATACTATCCAAAGACCTAACTACAGAGGCTGCAAGCTCCGGGTTGCGTCTACGGCGTTTAGTCAACCTCCTCCAGTCTGCCAGTGTCTGCTCTCTGCTCTGATCTTGACACATCACCTACCATTTGGGGGAATGGTAGTTGGGACTACCACGGTAAGATTTGATTACAAATCTCAGCAAGTTAACAGGAAACTTCCACACAGGTTAATGATGCATGCATGGTAGTAAAAGCATGAATGCATAATCAAAGTCATAAATAAACATAGCATAACTTAATATACAACATGACATAAATGACATAACTTGAATTGAAATTGAAACTTAGCTTGACGTGACATGGCATGTACGTGAACTTAAAACATAACATGGACTAGCAACATAGCATGAACGTGAACTTGAACATAGCATGAACGTGAACATATATAATTTGAACATGAACTTGAACATAACATGAACCTGAGCATGACATAACATAAATGTGAACTTGGAACATAACGTGAACTTGAACATGACATAACATGAATGTGAACTTGAACATAATATGAACCTGAGCATAACATAACATTAATGTGAACTTGGAACATAACGTGAACATGAACATGACATAACGTGAACGTGAACTTGAACATGAACATGACATGAACTTGAACATAACATGACATAAACATGAACTTGAAATATATTCTTGTCTCCTGGAGTTACCATGATTGACATGAATTTGAAACTTGACATGCACGTAAACTTGAACATAACATGACGTGAAACATTACTTGAACGTAAAATACATGAACTTGGAATCTTATTCAATAGACTTAATTAATAAAAGTGATTATACGGGTACTACACGGGTCCCTTTGAGCCGTGTGTCCCTGCCGATTACCGCATCACAACACATGTGTCTATACCAGCTGTGAGTGGTTTAATATGTACTCCATAGTTGTTGTGGCCCTACGTATTCTACGTGTCACAATTGTTGTGTCTCACATAGTGTATGCTCCACAGTTGTTGTGGCCCCATGAATTGTTTGTGCCACACTTGCTTGGACACACGTAACATAATGTGTGGCTCCATCGGCGTTAGTGCCTGGCGCGCTCCGGTGACCAGCTAGTTAGGCCCCATTCGTAACCTGTTGACTGTACTTCGTCAACCTAGGGAATTTCACACCTATTTAAACACTCCAGCGTGAACAAAGGAGTTCCACTAGGATATTACCCCATCCTAACACTTAGGGTCGTGATTGACATGAATAAATTAACTGGCATACATGACATTTCGTAACGTGACGTGACATAAATGACAGAAGTCCTGACGTAGCGTAATGTGACATGAGCGTAAGACGACAGACATGACATACTTTGAGGCATAAATGTAACAGGACGACAGACATGACATACTTTGAGGCATAAATGTAACAGATAATATTTCATAACATGGCATATATGTAACAGACAATATTTCGTAACATGGCATAACATATAACAGACAACATTTCGTAACATGGCATAACATGTAACAGACAATATTTCGTAACATAGCATAACATGTGACAGTGAATATTATGTGACATGACAGTGAATATTATGTGACATGATATACATGTAACAGATGTCGTACGTAATGTGACATACTTGTAACAGATAGTAACATGTGACAGAATATATTGTGTAACAGATAAGATTTTCGTGACAGCATAATTCATGTAATAGATAAACATGTGATGACATGGCATATATAACAACATATGAACATAAACTGTAGTTCTCTTACCCATCACACATACACCGTAAACTGATAGTAAGTTAAGAATTAACTTACCTCGATCGTTGCGTTCTACGAGATTAAAGTGCGAAACACGAGGAACTGTAAGAGGGTATTCTAAAAGTTAGAACTTTAATTACTAACAATTAGAAATGTGAAAAGAGACAACTTAGAGTAAAATGACCATTTTACCCTCTACATGTAGGAAAATGACCATTTTACTCCTAACTTAAGGATTTCACATCTTAATTCCAGAAATTACTTCATGTAAATTTTGTCCTAGACTCAAATATCAACTCAGAAAAATTTAAAACCATTTATAACAATAGAAAACTCACAATGGCCGAAACATGCATAGGTCATTTCTCTTGATTTTGGTTGCAATTTCTTTCATCTTCAAAACCCATGATTAAACCAAAATTTTGTAACAAGGATCTTCCTATCCTAAGTTTAAAAAAATATACTTAAAATATCCATTAAGAAAAATTAATCATCAACACCAAACTTTTTGTAAAAAGACCCAAACTTTTTAACAAAAAGTAAACCCTTAAATCACAAGTTTTGGCCTTAATAAAAACATCTCCAAGAATTAAAAAAAAAACAAATCTTACTTCTAACACATTCATAACATCATTCTAAGATCAACCATGCTTTAAATCATCAAACAAAAGCCACCAAAATCACAAAATAACACTTGGAGCTTTTGGTTTTAAACTTAATCCAAAACAGAAACTTTTCTCTCCACTAAATTTGATCAATATCTTGATCCATGGCTTAAACACAAGTGATCTTCAAACTAAAACATCTCATGGTTTAAAAATGTGTCCTAAAGAAGATCCAACCTTCAAACTTAAAATCACATGGCTAAAACTCAATAAAACATGGATCTAACCCAAAAACATCAAATCTTAGGCCTAACCGAAATCCTCTTGCATAGAAAAATTATACCTTTAAAACTAATACTAACTATCTTCAAAATAACATCCTAACATGTATATAAGAGGCTTAGGATCATCATATAAAAATATCAAAACCTTTGGAATAAGATCAAACCACGAAATATTCCAACATTCACAAAACAAAAACTGATTTTCCACTTCCAGTTTTCAAGTTTCTAAATCTAAAAAAATCTATCATCGAAAGCTTTATCCATGCAATAAAATCTCAATGAACATTCATAAACACATGATAAAAACACTCCATAAAATTTTCGGACCAAGATATGTCCATTAGCTTGGTCAAAAATTTCAAAACATATCATACTCTCCAGTTTCACGCCTAGAATGACATTTTCTTGGTTAAAAATACTTTTGACTGATCAAATGAGCATGGATTGAGACTGATAAGATATCCACTGAAACTAAACTCCAAGACGAACAACTTTTATGAAGGAGTTATTGTGAGAAAATACTTACAAAGGATCGAAAATGGCCACGCAAAAAGACACAGAAATCTGCCCCAGAGAGCACTTTTGGGTTTCTCTCTAAGAACGAGAGAAAGAAGTGATAAAATGGAGAGAAGTGTATTTTGCACGACTTTAGACTCCTGGAGGGGGAAGTTATGGGCTTGAAAGACCCTTGATTGGAGTTGACTATGTGACATAAAGTGGAGAATAGTGAGAGGCATGGACTGCTTGCTGCAGGTGTGAGAGATGGAGGTTAATTGAGTGGATTTCTCCTTCACATCAAGGCACTATTGGGTGCAGCCAATGGCAGCGGATGGTCTGCCATGTGGGGGAGGAAACTTCTCCAAGAGGCTTTGCCAATGTGGCCAATTTCGTGGGCCTTGGTGGGCCCCTACCAAGTGGGCTTCAATTTGGGGTTTAAAAAGTGTTTGGTTAGGGTTTGAGGTGCTATCAAGTCCAAAACTAATTTTTCTTGGCCCAATCAAATTTCCAAGGTTTAAAAAGGTTGGATAATGATGTCATAACAATGATTTGATTAATTAATAACATGTGGAAGTGATTTAATCAAGTGATTAAACACAATGCTAGAAATCGGGTTAGAAAGGGTTTGGAGGCCAACTTTAGGGTTTGTGAAACCGTTTAGGGTTTCGGTTTCAACCAAGCTTTTGGGGTTTTAATTGAATTCCAACCATTTAAGATTTTTCTAGGGTTGAAACCCTTTTTGGTTTGGCACAATTTAGTTGAACAGATGAAAAAAAGTTTTGCTTAGGTGGCATAATCTCACATCTTAATTTCCTTCATAAATCTATCTAATGGTTTCTCTTTGTGCCAAGTGTCTAATACCATTCACTATGTGTGGCCAAGATCTTGCCAAGTGTCCAAATACAACTTCTCTAACTTAATTTGGACATTCCATATTGTGATTTTGAAAACACTGTACCGGGTGTGCTTATCAAGGTTACTATTCACTCCGAAGAAATGTATAATAAACTTAGTGCTGAAAAATTCTAAATATTCATATTAACCTATAGTGAAAATCGCTTACCGAAATTCAATTCCAAAGTGTCCCTAAAAATAATTTCACAATTTCGAACAATCGTTTTGTCTGAAATTATGAAAATTGACTATTACGCCATAAAATCCTAAATAATCAACTGAGTCTAATGGCGTAGATCAAAATACATTCTGACACTTCTAACTACCTCAAATAATTAAACTCATAAATCTAGCATCATAGTGAGTGATAAACTGACTATGCTGACAGACTAAAATCTACGTGATTGGTCGATTCGTAAAAACTTATAGAGTTTTCACGAAGTTCCTAAAATCAATAGAAATTCTACTAATGAATTTCTAGTGGGTTGTTACAAAAGGTCATTTGATTTTTTAAAGATTATGATGATATCCTTAATAGAAATCAAATTTTATAATAAAAAAATAACAAAAATAATCTAAAATAATTTTCATTAATTATAATGAAAAACATCATTTCAACGATGCAGTGAAATAACAATACAATTATGCATAAGATAAGAGCAAAGTTGTAATTATGTAAAAGTTATATGAGTAATTTTGTCAATTGATAATTTTTTATAAATTTTTATTAAGTACAATTAATATTTTTCTTTAGTTATTTAAATCAAGTTAGGGTTGAGTTTTTCGTGATCCTTACCCTAAATGACCTAACACGAATCTGTATCATATGACACGGATTGTCATCCCTAGTTTAAAATGATACTATATTCGGAATTATCCTACTCGTCCTTTAAATGACCAAAGTTTTGATCGAGTTTATTATTATTATTATTATTTTATTTTAAATTTTCAAATTTTATTAAACAAAAAAACAGTTAAAAAAAGTCATTTTCTATTCTCAAAAATAAAAAATAGAAAACAAGAAAAATTCGGTCATATATGGCTGAAAACCGTTTTCAAATTATCATAGAACTTATTCAATATTTACCGAGCTGATGAAAAAAAAATACAGATTTTAGAAAAAAGACAAATCCCAAAAGCAAAATGGATCATAATTAATTTAGACCTCCTATAAGCAAGCGTCAGCAATATATCATAAGTTGTTTCGGCCCTCTTTTTAAGATTAGTTGGGACAATAGATTATTTTTACTATTATTTATTATTATTTTTTTATTATTTTATATATTTTATTATTATTTTTTATTATTTAATATTTTATTATTATTTTATTATTATTTTTTATTATTATTTACAAAATATTTAAAATCAACTCACTGTCCAAATGTATCTAAGCGTAATTTGGATACTGAGATATTCTCATTACTATTTATTATTTTATTATTAATTTTTACTTATTTTTTACTATTATTTAATATTATATTATTACTTTTTTATTAATTTTTTATTATTATTTACAGAATATTTAAAAATATTTCACTACCTGAATATAATTTTAAGTTGCGTTTGGATGTTGAAGTGAATTGAATTGAGTTGAGTTGAGATGATAAAATATTATTAGAATATTATTTTTTAATATTATTATTATTTTAGAATTTAAAAAAATTGAATTATTTATTATATTTTGTATTGAAATTTGAAAAAGTTATAATGATGAATTAAGATGAATTGAAAGATATTTAGTAACTAAACGTATTCTTAATCTAAATTCTGTGAATGATACACGTGTCAAACTAACAAAGCTTGAAGAGACCCTGTGGACTGTCTACGTTTCTCTGTCCCTCGCCCCCTCCGATAGTAAAGAAATAATAATGATAATACCACCGATAAATCAGCCGAACGAAATTGGGTTTTATACAAATGCTCTGAGGGCTTCTGTGGTAGGTGTTCACCATCACTCTTAGCACGTAAGTTCCGAGGCTTCAGATTATCATCTTTATTGATGCATACGAAAAGGGTTTCTGTATGTTGATCATATTTTCTCTTCGTTATTGAATGCTTGATCATATTATTTCTTTATGGTATATATGGTATTTTTTTTTTCGTTTTTTGCGTTTGCTGAAACTACTTTCTGCTTCTTCTTTTTCTACTTATCTTGATTATCATGTCTTAAAATAGTTGAAATATTATGTAAAATTAGTATCTTTAATTTTTTTATTCCTCTGTTATAATATATATATATATATATATATATTTTTTTTTTGTGAAATTGTGGAATATGGGGGTTATGTAGCTGACCTTGGGATTGTATGTAGTAATTACTTAAAGGGTTTGATGGGAAGTTTTGGTTTTTAGATGGGTATGCTTGGGAAATGACCGGTGTTGGTTTCATCTACTGTTTTCTCGTGGCTATTTGTATTTTTCATGAAGAAAGATATTCTATTGTGAGTTCTTCGTCTTGTTCATCTGTATACTGTGTATATGGGTTATGCCTATTTCATTCATATCAATAATATTTATCTCTTGTAAAAAAAAAAAAATAAATAAAAAAAAGGTTCTTCGTCTTCCTTTGAATGATTGCTAAGGCCAGTACTTTTGGTTCCAGAGTAATGACTTGATACTGATACTACTCGTATGATGATGGAATTAACATCGCGAATTAATTCGTTAACTCTTTTCCATGTTAAAAAAAATGGCACCATGTCATACGATTTAATATTTTTGTGGCTTTGCTAATTTGAAGCAAGCTAAACCTTTTTGAGCTTGTGATCTTCAAGGAATTAATGAGGCATCCTGATCATACTGAGGACATCATACCCTGTCACTTTACTTGTTTTGAGTTGTTAAGCGAGTGACTATTTTTCGGAGTCGCATTCTTGCTTTGAATGTATAGTGATTATTGTTTGAAAAATTACTTAAAGGGTGATGGGAAGTTTTGGTTTTTGGATGGGTATGCTTGGGAAATGGCCAGTGTTGGTTTCATCTACTATTTTCCCGTGGTTGGTTGTATTTTTCATGAAGAAAGGTATTCTATTTGTGAGTTCTTCGTCTTTTGAATGATTGCTAAGGCCAGTAGTTTTGTTTCCAGAGTAATGACCTGATACTGATACTACTCTCGTATGATGATGGAATTAACATCACAAATTAATTCGTTAACTCTTTTCATGTATCTGTCCATGTTCGAGAAAATGGACCCATGTCATACGATTTAATATTTTTGGGGCTTTGCTAATTTGAAGCAAGCTAAACGTTTTTGAGCTTGTGATCTTCAAGGAATTGATGAGGCATCCTGATCATACCAAGGACATCATACCCCGTCACTTGTTTGAATTGTTAAGCCAGTGACTATTGCAAAACATCTATTTTTGGGAGTTGTGTTGTTGCTTTGAATGTATAGTGATTATTGTTTTTATTTTGTGAGACAAACTATAATGTGGTAGTCTGGAGTTTATTAGAACTGAATTAGGCTCAAACTTGGCTTGTGTACTGGATTTGCTATGGTATCCATATATTAGTGACTTTTAGGGTCAAGAGATGGAGTTATATGTAATGTCTTTTATATCATATATGGCCTCTCTGTGGTTTGTTGACATAATTTGAGGGAATGGTACCATCAATATAATTTATTAAAAGCATTGATGTTATCTTACATGCAATTCGCTATTCATGCGTGTGCTGCTGCGTTCTTTTGCATATGATATTAATTAGGGGATGGGGCCACAATGGACTTAACTGGAATTGTTGTTGTTACCTTTTTTTTTTTTTTTTTGATAAGTAAGAAATTATATTAATCCACGTAAAAAGGCAATGCCCAAGTACACGGGAAGTGTACAAGAAAAAACCTAATTACAAACTACGCTCTACGGAAAGTAGCGTAAAAGTCATTAAAATTCCTCCCATTCAATACAATAGAAGAAGCCCAATGCAACAAAGTGTGATAGAAAAAGGCCCTAAAACTATCCGGAGAGCGTTCCCTATTTTCAAAACATCGGCCATTTCTTTCATTCCATGTGCACCACATTAAACATAGAGGTACCATCTTCCAAACAGCTGCAATGTGACAATTGCCCTTAATCCCTCTCCAACATGACAATAAATCCAAGACCCTCCTGGGCATCACCCATGCAATACCAAGCCTAGTGAAAATGTCGTCCCATAAAGCCTTGACTACATCGCAGTGGAGAAGTAGATGGTCTGCTGATTCGCTGCTGTGTTTGCACATAAAGCACCAATCGGTTAAGTAAAGGCTTCGCTTTTTCAGTTTATCTATAGTCAATATCTTCCCATGGGATGCCAACCAGCCAAAAAAGGCAACTTTAAGGGGTGCATTGCTCCTCCAAATGCTCTTCCAAGGAAATGCATTGGTGGGAAGAACCGTCAAAAACTTGTAATAAGAGCGGACTGAAAATTTCTTGTTCCTGGTGAGTGTCCATATTAGTCCATCTTCCATATTGTTACCTTGAATGGATAAAAATCTCTTAGACCTCTTAGGGCTGCTATAGCTGTTTTTCTTTTCACTCATATAACTATCTAATTTAAGCAAAAAACAAGCAAAAATGTGCTCCTCCCAAGTAGGAAAAATATGCAAGTGTGCTATTGAGGTTGGGTCATGGTTGATGGGCAGTAATCTGTTTCAACATCTCTTTGAGGAGAAACATAATTAAGACACTGTACTTGAGATGATAAGCTAGAGGATTTTTATTTTATATATTTATTTCCCAAGTCTTTCAAGGGATGGGGCAGAGGGGTGGCAGTGTGAAGGAGGCATGGGCTGGTGGTGGAATGCAACGGTAGACCTCTTCTCTCCCTGTCCTTCTCTCTGTCTCTCTCTCTCTCTCTCCCCTGCTTGCAATTCTGCAAAAGTGAAAGAATTGTTTATAAAACCTTGTGCTTGTTATTAAAAGAAGAAAAAAAGAAGAAGATAAGAAAGGATTTTAAAGCAAATGTGGCTTGCCTGTTTAAACTTGTCATTTTAGATACTGAATCACATTGGTTTTCTGTGTGTCATTAGTGCATTGTGAACATTTGAACTGAAATGTGTGGTAACTTTGTACAGGTTATTAGTTTTTAGTGAACACTGAAATCCCTAGTTTATTCTGTTGCCTCTTATAGATGCTCCTTTGGGGTAAGAAATAAGATTGCATTGCGGTCAGGGATATTTTGATCTCATAAAAATATCATTTAATCTAGAGCTTCTGGAAGTGTTCATAACTTCATATATATAACGAAATCATCTATGCAGAAAACTACATGAGTGCAGTGGCAAAGACATTAGCTGTCTGTCATCATTGAATTTGTAAGGTACCATCTAAATAGTTTTATACATTTTTTTATAAGTTAACATATTATATTAATAAGAATAGGCATAGCCTAAGTACATAGGGGTATACAAGAGTTTACACAGTCAGGAGGAAGAAATAGAAACAAGAAAATCATGAAAATCTAGGCTATTGAAATCTACAGCTTTCACCCAAAGGAATAAAGTTTTAACAAAGAATAATCTTATCTTCTCCTGAGCGCTCCTTATCTTTAAAAGTCCGATCATTTCGTTCATTCCATAGGCACCATAGAATACATATAGGAACCATCGTCCACACAACTGTGATTTGTGGAATGCTACCTAGATTCTTGCAGCTGGCCTGATGCTCGACTAAAGTAGCATGCATAACCCTAGCTAACTCCAATCTTTTGAAAACATCATCCTATACTGACCTGGTGACCTCACAATGCAGTAGAAGACGATCCACAATCATGCCATTCTTTTTTTGTTGATAAGTAAACGGTAGTATTAATAACGATAGGCATAGTTCAAGTACACAAGAAGGTATACAAGAGATAAGACCCTATCTAGGTCACTATAGAAGAAAGAAAATCATTTACATTTAGGCCATTAAAATCTATAGCTATAGCCCAAAGAAATAAGGTGCGAAAAAATAAAGCTCGAAGCTCCTCTAGTGTCTGCTCGTTACGCTCTCCCCATATGCACCACATAATGCAGGTTGGAACCATCTTCCACACAACTTTGATGTGTGGAGCACCACCTGACATCATCCAATTGGCCAATAACTCAACCACTATGGCAGGCATCACCCAATTTAACCCTATTCGACTGAACACTTTGCTCCACATGGCTCTCGCTGTCTCACAATGTAGCAAGAGATGATTCACTGTCATGCCAGTTTTCTTGCACATACAACACCAATCTGAGATAATTACCCGGCGCTTTCGCAGATTATCGGTAGTCAAAATCTTACCTAGGTCTATTGTCCAAGAGAAGAAGAGTGCTTTGGGAGGCGCCTTATTCTTCCACAATCTTCTTCATGGGAAATGAGTATTTGGTAGAAGTGTAAGAGACTTATAAAAGGAGTGAACCGAGAAAGTACCGTGTCCACCAAAGCTTATCGTCCCCTAATCCATTCAGCTTCATAGAATACACTAGGCTGAAAAAAGCCTCAAAACTGTCTATTTCCCAATCTTGGGCTGCTCTACTAAAGGTGACATTCCATTGGACTTGGTCATCTGAACGAACCATGAGGTCCGCCACCAAAGCTTCTTGATCACATGCCACTCGGAAAATGGATGGGAAAGAATCCTTTAGAGCCTCCTCTCCACACCAAATGTTCCTCAAAAATTTTATACGAGTACCCTCCCTACCATAAATTTAGTATGGCGAGTAAACATCCCCCCACCCTCGTCTTATTTGCTTCCAAACCCCCACACCATAGGACCCATTCCCCTCTCTAGTACCCCCCTCCCCCCCAACACATAAGCTGCCATGTTTGCAATCTACCACTAATTTCCAGAGAGTTTCCGGTTCCATATGTATCTCCAAAGCCATTTCCCAAGAAGTGCCCGATTAAACGTTTTCAAGTTCTTTATCCCCAGCCCACCTGATAGAATTGGTTTGCACACCTTGTCCCAGCTGACTAGGTGAAACTTGAAATCATCCTCCATCCCACTCCATAAGAAATCACGATAGAGTTTTTTGATCCGTGCCGCCACGCAAGCTGGGATTGGAAAAACAGACAGAAAGTAAGTTGGTAAGTTAGAGAGGGTACTTTTGATAAGATTCACCCGACCTCCTTTCGACAAATATAATCTCTTCCACCATGCCAATCTTCGTTCTATTTTCTCAATAACTGCATCCCAAATAGATAAGGCCCGTGATACAGCCCCCAACGGTAATCCCAAATATGCCATAGGAAGAGAAGTGACCTTACACCCGAGTGTGCTAGCCAATTGCCGAGTAGTACTGATGTTCCCATCTGGCACTAATTCTGATTTATCGAAGTTCACTCTCAAACCTAATGTTGCTTCGAAGCAAAGAAGAAGCTCCTTCAGTGCCCTAAGTTGGTCTTGCTCTGCCTCGTAGAAAATAAGTGTGTCATCTACAAATAGTAAGTGTGAAACCAAGGTAAGGCCCCTATTTGGATCATCCACTGAAAATCCAGCCATAAAACCATTGCTAACCACAACTGATAGCATCCTACTCAGTTCCTTCATGATGATAACAAAAAGAAGAGGGGTCAGGAGATCTCCTTGTCTTAGGCCTCAAGAGTTGTTAAAGAAACCCTCTGGGTTACTATTGATCAGAACTGAGAATCTTGCCGTTAAAATGAACCATCTGATCCACATACACCATTTCTCTCCAAAACCACATCTCTTCAATAAATAAAGGAGGAAGTATGGTATACACCTATTTCTTCTGTGTCTTTTTACGCATTGATTCCGATGGAGTTTTGCGGGTTTTTGACGGTGTGATTGTTAGTAATCTCCTTTAGAAAAGTTTGACATCCATGAAACGCATCAGCATTGAATCTAAATTGTTTGAAGTAGGTGGGGACGGGAAGTACGTGAATATTATAGAGAGGGGATGGAAAGTTGTAAAAAACTTGAGCTTAGGTATGGGGACAGTGCGTTGGTTCTCTAATGCCTTGGAAGAATGCTTGTTGGTGGAGGGAAAAGGATTCTATACTGCCCATCGGGATGGAGACAAGGGATACATTGCTCAACGATGTATAAACTCCAGGGGAGAATATATGGCGTTGGTGGAGTATGGTGGCGGTGGGGGTGGGGGTGGGGGTGGGGGGGGGGGGGGGCACCGGAATTTCATCTTCATTCCAGGGGACAGGGACAGAATGGGTTGGAGAAAACTTGTGGTGGTGCTGAAGGAAGTCGGAAGTGTTGGTGGTTCAAGGCGGACGTTACCATCAACGACGAAGATGCAGTATTCAAATTTCAGGTCGTACAGTGACGTTCTTCAAGGGGGCAGAGAGTTGGTGAGGTCTCGAGACGTGAACAGTGAAGAGGAAGTAGGCTTGTTGAAGTCAGGTCCCGTCACTTCTTTGGGAGGTGTCCAGTCGCGGGATGGGGGTGGCAGAGATTTTGCAGCACTGAAAGAGGAAAATCTGCTGCAGGCTTTGTGTGAAATGGAGACGCAGCTAGGTGACTTAATATATAAGGTGGGTTGGTTAAAATGGTGTGTTGAATTAAAAGGGAAGGGGGGATTTAGTTTGGGCCAGGGGGGGGGGGGAAGCCACAGCCCAGCCCAGGGAGCCCATTGCAACTGTAAGCAAGGAGAAAGGTAAGTTAACGGGCCGAGATGGGCCTTGCCCAATAAGATCCAACAGGCAACTGGATCTTTCTGGAGGCAGAAGAGTTTTCGTTCCCACCTGGAGGTTGATGGCTCATCGGGGGGTGGGACCGAGCTACCATCGCCGGCGAAGGTTCAGGCAACCCCGCCGAAGGTCGCCGAGACGCCAACGGATGGCCTACCGCAAGAGGCTGTAATCCCAGAGCATGGAGGTGGATTTTCCGCAGCCGTTATCGCTCACAAAGGCCAGAAAATTGCACAGAATACCACGAAGGAAGATTTCGGTGCATAGAAAAATATGATGATGGAATTGGTGACGTTTGAGAGTAGTGAAAAGATCGCGTGTACTAACTTAGAGGAAGGGGAAGTTGCGGGACAAAAAGACGAGGCTGCTCAGGTCACTGTGGTCAAGTCTATGCCTTCTAATCAGACACAGATAGTTCCGATTAATGTTGAGGAAGCTATGGGTGGGTCAAACAAGAGGTTATTGGTGCAGGAAGGGGAGGAAATGATTTCTGTCTTGGCGGGATGGACTCTGTCGATGGAAAAGAGATGGGTACCAGTCAATTGGATTTCTTTGTGGAATCTGTGGGCAGTGAGGTAGAGGAGATGGGGAGCCCGTCACCCTTACAGATGCTCCCTCCGCATGTTGAACCTCAAGCATCAGATTGGGTTTTAAAAAAAGTAGAGGAGCTTCAGGGTTGGGTGGGAATTTCCTGCGATGGTTATGAAGACCAATTCATGGCCCTCCTAGTAGCTATGGAAGCTGGTCGATCCACGAATATGAAGCCAGCCTTTAAAAAGGAGAGAGAGCTGAAACGTTTGCAATGCTCCATTAACTATGATAATAAGGAAGGAACTTCGGGGAGAGATAGAGCAAAGGGGAGGGAGGTTTCTTCTGTTAATGAAGCCTAAAATATTGTCTTGGAATGTGAGAGGGATCAATGATGTGAATAAACGCCTACGTATTAGATCCTTTCTCCGAAGCTGGAAAGTAGACATTGTTTGCCTACAAGAAACTAAACTGGCAATTATTTCTCTTCGTATAATTAGGAGTTTGTGGAGCTGTTTGCATGTGGGATGGCATTATTTACCGTCCAATGTAGCTTCCGGGGGTATTCTAGTTATGTGGGATAAAAGAGCGGTGGAAAATATGAAAGAGTTCATGGGGGATTATGTGGTGGCATGCTCGTTTAAGAACGTCATGGATGGTTATTAGTGGGCTTTTGCAGGCATATATGGGCCTAACCTAGACCGGTCTCGAAGCTTACTATGGGATGAGTTAGCGGGTATTAGCAGTTTATGGGACTTACCTTGGTGCATTGGTGGTGATTTCAACGTCACTCGCTTCCCAAGTGAGAGATCGGGCGGTGGTGGCTTCAACCAACCCATGGTAGATTTCTCTAACTTCATTTCGGAATAGAATTTACAGGATATTCCTCTTGCAGGTGGTTCTTTCACTTGGTCTAGCAACCGAGATCTCCCATCTTGGTCGAGG
Organism: Juglans microcarpa x Juglans regia; assembly: GCF_004785595.1. Lineage (NCBI taxonomy): Eukaryota > Viridiplantae > Streptophyta > Magnoliopsida > Fagales > Juglandaceae > Juglans > Juglans microcarpa x Juglans regia. Next base: position 16,829,265 of record NC_054597.1, on the reverse strand, counting down.
ATAGACAAATTTCTAATCTCACCGGAATGGGAGGCACACTATCCGGAGCTTATTCAGAAGAGACTACCTAGGTTGTGTTCAGATCACTTTCCCATTCTTTTGAATTGTGGAGGCATTAGAAGAGGCCCAAGGTACTTCAAATTTGAGAACATGTGGTTGAAGTCAGAGGGTTTTCTGGATAGAATAAGACAATGGTGGTCTTCTTACCAATTCAATGGAAGTGCTAGCTACAAGATGGCTTGCAAATTAAAGTCTTTGAAAAAGGACTTAGAGGAGTGGAATATACAAGAGTTTGGTAATGTGGATCTGTCTCAATGGAGGAGTTGAAGGATTTGGAGGGTGTGGAAGAGTTGGGGTTGCTTTCTGAAACCGAGCGGGCCCGTAAATCCCAAGTGATTGCGGACATTGAACGACTGTCTCTTTTGGAAGAAATATCATGGCGTCAGAAATCATGAGTGTTATGGTTGAAGGAAGGGGATAGAAGCACTAAATTTTTTCACCAAATGGCCAACTCACATAGGCGGAACAATGCTATAGACACTTTGTTGATAGATGGGGCGGTCTCATCTAACCAAGCGGAGATCTCAGACCATATTGTCAATTTCTTTGATATGTTGCTCTCGGAACCATTTGAGTGGAGGCCGAGGCTCGACGGGCTGGTTTTTGATGTTCTTGACCCGCAGGTTGCGGAACGAATTGAAAGGCCTTTTGAGGAGGTAGAGGTTCGGTCGGTGATTAAAAGTATGGCAGGTGATAAAGCTCCAGGTCCCGATGGCTTTTCCGTGGCCTTTTTTCAGACGTGCTGGGATGTGCTTAAAGAGGATATCATGGGGGTGTTCCATGAATTTCATGAAAGCTGGCGGTTCGAGAAAAGTCTTAATGCTACTTTCTTAGCACTCATTCCCAAAAAGTTGGGTGTTGTAGAAGTGAAAGACTTTCGACCCATTAGTCTGGTGGGTGGTTTATACAAAATTTTATCCAAAGTATTGGCAAACAAATTGAGTAAGGTGATGGAAAGCTTGATTTCGAAGCCTCAAAATGCATTTGTTCAAGGTAGGTACTCGGTATTGATAGCTAACGAATGTTTAGGGAGCCGTGTTATATTCGGAGAGCCTGGACTCCTTTGCAAGTTAGACATGGAGAAAGCTTATGATCATGTCAATTGGAGTTTCTTAATTTATATGCTGGAGAGATGCGGCTTTGGCTCTAAATGGTGTTCCTGGATCCTTCATTGTATTTCCACAGCCTGTTTCTCCATATTGGTGAATGGTACGTCCAAAGGTTTTTTCAAAAGTTCCCAAGGTTTGCGTCAAGGAGATCCTCTCTCTCCTCTTCTTTTTGTTTTTGTGATAGAAGCTTTTAGCAAAGATGATATCAGGGGCAGTAGAGGGAGGGTTTATATCAGGATTCTCAGTGGGAGGGGCAAGTTCAGGTTCGCTTAACATTTCTTACCTATTGTTTGCTGATGATACTCTAATCTTTTGTGAAGCTAGACATGAGCAACTTCGAGCTGTGAGAGCCCTTTTATTATGCTTTGAAGTCGTTTCATGTTTGAAGGTGAATTTGGCTAAATCAGAGATAGTGCCAGTAGGACATGTACCTAATGTGGAGTCTAGCATCCATCTTGGAGTGCAAGATAACTCAGTTGCCTATGAAATATCTTGGTCTTCCGTTAGGGGCGGCTTTTAAATCAAAATCTATTTGGGATGATGTATTAGAAAAAATGGAGAGGAAACTAGCGGGTTGGAAGAGGATGTACTTATCCAAGGGGGGACGGGTAACTCTCATAAAAAGCACCCTTTCTAACTTACCAACATATTTCCTCTCATTATTTCCGCTTCCCGCCAAGGTGGCTCATCGCATGGAGAAAATCTAACGTGATTTCCTTTGGGGAGGGTTTAAGGAAGAGTTTAAATTTCACTTGGTGAAATGGGCCACAATTTGCTCCCCTATCGAAGAAGGAGGATTGGGAATAAGGAACTTGAAATCTTTCAACCAAGCCTTGCTTGGCAAATGGTTATGGAGATATCATCATGAACGGGAGGCCTTGTGGAGAACCGTCATTGCTTTGAAGCACGGGGAACTATGGGGAGGGTGGTGTTCTAATGAGGTAAGAGGACGTCATGGAGTAGGGCTTTGGAAATATATTAGAAGAGGGTGGGACATTTATGCAGCACATACTTGCTTCAAAGTCGGCAACGGTGTTAAGGTAAAATTTTGGCATGATGTATGATGTGGTGATCGGGCACTCAAGGATGATTTTCCACAAGTTTATAGCTTAGCAAGAAGGAAAGAAGCAGCTATTGCAGATCTAGTTTCCTTTTCCAATGGCTCCTCCCAATGGAACCTCACTTTCCATAGAGAAGCACAAGACTGGGAGATGGATGACATTTCGGCATTTTTTGACCTTGTGTACTCCACTCGTGTGTTGGGGGAAGTTGAAGACAAGATATATTGGCGTCTCTCAAAGAAGGGAGTTTTTACGGTCCGCTCTTTCTATCATTCCTTAAACGAGCACACCTCAGTCCCGTTCCCATGGAAGAGCATTTAGAAGACAAAGGCACCTCTAAAGGCAGCTTTTTTTGTATGGACAAGCCTCTTGGGGAAAGATTCTTACTATAGATAACCTGAGGAAACGTGGCATTATAGCTATGATTTGGTGCTACATGTGTAAGAAGAGCGGTGAATCAGTTGACCATCTACTACTACATTGTGAGATTGCTGCGTCCTTATGGACTGAAGTCTTAGAACGGGTGGGATTAGCGTGGGTGATGCCGGAAAGGGTACGAGATTTCTTAGCCTCTTGGAGAGGCATTAGGGGCAATTTTCAAATTGCATCCATATGGAAGATGTTACCTATTTGTCTATGGTGGTGCATTTGGAGGGAGCAAAATGCAAGATGCTTTGAAGATCAAGAGAGATCAATGGAAGAGCTTAGAACTTTGTTTTTCAGTACTTTACTACATTGGTCTATTGTAATTGATTTCCAGGGCAGGTCTTTTCATGATTTTCTTGTATCCCTAAGCTAGACTTAAACTTACTCTTGTATATGTCCCGTATACTTGAGCATTCTCAGTTCCTCTTTTGATTAATAATAATTTGTTTACCGATAAAAAAAAAAATTAAAGGAGGAAGTCACAGTTTACATGATCATACACCTTTGCCATATCTAGTTTACAGATAATCCATGCAATACCAAACTTTAATCTACTGTTTAGACATTCATTGGCTATTAGGACTGAATCCAGGATTTGGTGACCCCTTACAAAAGTATTTTGTGGCTTTTAGATTATCTTACCAATGACCATCCCTAACTTGTTTGCAAGCACCTTGGAAATGATTTTGTAAACCCTGTTTACGAGGCTAATGGGCCTAAAGTCCTTCAGTTCCGATGCTCCGGTCTTTTTCGGGATCAAAGCAATAAAAGTAGCATTCAGACTTTTCTTCAACTTCCTAGCCAAGAATAACTCTTGGAACACATTCATAATGTCCTCTTTCACTACCTTCCAACATACTTGAAAAAAGCTCATCGAAAAGCCGTCTAGACCTGGTGCTTTATCTTCTACCATTTTTCTGACCACATCATATACCTCATCTTCCTCAAAAGATCTCTCCAACCAAGACACTGAGTGTGGCTCAATAGAATCAAAACCAAGTCCATCTAATTTTGGCCTCCAACCCTCACCTTCTGTAAATAAATGTTCAAAGAAACTCACCACATGTTCTCGGATCACAGGAGCCTTTGTGCAGTCTCTACCATTGATTTTCAGTATCTCAATGGTATTACTTCTCTTGTGAGAATTAGCCACTCTATGGAAGAATTTTGTGCTTCGATCCCCTTCTTTCAACCAAAGTGCTCTTGACTTTTGTCGCCAAGAGATCTCCTCTAGAGATAATACTCTTACCAACTCTGAGGCTAGCTCTGCCTTACGTGAGACTTCCTCTGAGGTGAGGACTCTATCTTCAGTAATCCTCTCAAGATTCTGTAATTCATCATGGTTTTCTTTTGCTCCCCTATGTCACCAAATGTTTGAGAATTCCAAAGCTTTAAATCATTCTTTAAAGCTTTTAGTTTGCCTGCAAGAATAGGGGTACCATGAAACTGATAAATGACCACCAAAGCCTTACCCTGTTCATGAAGCCTTCGCTTTTAAGCCACATGTTTTCGAACTTAAAGTAGTGATGACCTCCTTGAATGCCACCTCCATCTAGCAAAGTGGGAAAATGATCCGAGCATAGGCGCTGCAATCTCTTCTGACATACCTCCGGATAATGGCTTTCCCAATTCGGCGATATTAGGAATCTGTCCAGTCGAGACCACGTCTAACTACTAGACCAGGTAAAGGGACCACCTATTAATGGGAGGTCCACCAGGTTCAAGTAAAAAATGCACTCTGAAAAATCTGTCATGGCTGGGCGTAGACGACTGTCTCCAGATCTTCGCTAGGGAACCTTATTACGTTAAAGTCACCACTTATGCACCAAGGTAGGTCCCACCAGCTATAAATTCCAGCAATTTCTTCCCACAAATGACTTCTGATGTTGTCAACATTCGGTCTATATATACTTGCAAAAGCCCACAAGAAATTATCTTCCACCATCTTAAAGGAACAGGCCACTGTGTTATTTCCCTACAAACTCCATTTTCTCCACCACCCTTTTATCCTACATCACAAGAATACCACCCGATGCCCCATTTGAAGCTAGATAAACCCAATCTGCATACGGGCAGCTCCACACACTTCTCACTAGTTTTTTGGTCACCCATTTCAACTTAGTTTCTTGTAAATACATAATGTCCGCCTTCCATTCCCGAAGCAAGTTTTTTATGTGAAGGCGCTTATTACCCTCATTCAGCCTATGCACGTTCCACGACACAATTTTTGGCTTCATAAAGAACCAAAGGTACCCTTCCCTTTGGACCTGTCACGGCTTGAGCTACCCTCATTCAAAGACCAATTAAGTCTTTTAAGCTCCCCCTGTTTCTTGGACCCAGCTTTCTTGGACTGATAATGTGTAACGCCCAGTTGGAAGGCCCAAACCACATGGCCTATACTCGAAAAGGACTAGTCAATGATACAATTGGAGTCCCATTGGAACCTTATAAAGAACAAGAACTTTTCCCTTTCAAGCAATGTGGGATCCCATACACCACTAACCCTTATCCATATCATATGAGGTATCACAATCTACTCCCCTTAAATTCTCGACGTCCTCGTCGGGCCTGTCCATTGTAAGTGGCACGGCTCAAGTCCCACATTTCTGGTTGGGATAGTCTCTGATACCATTTGTAACGCTCCAATGGAAGGCTTAAACCATATGGCCTATTCTCCAAAAGGACTAGTCAATGATACAATTGGAGTCCTATTGGAACCTTATAAAGAGTAAGAATTTTTCCTTCCCAAGCAATGTGAGATCTCATATACCACTAACCCTTATCCATATCATATGGGGTATCACAGAATGACCCACCTCAATGGCCATGAGGAGGGCCATAAACTGCTCTTCGTAACCCACACACTCCATTCCCACTGCATGTTAAATGTCCTTTACCTTTATGAGCATCCAATCAGAGATCTCAAAACTCATTTGGTAACAGACAGTTCAGTGGGAATGGATCCCTGTTCCTAGTATCTCCCTCCTCCCTAAGTAGGTTACGTCCTTCCCATTCAACCACAGTACCCACGTTGATCTCCACATTATCAGAGGGATGGGTAATCTCGTGAGTGTCAGAAACCAAAAAAATATCCTCACTAACCTCCGTGAGCCTCTGATGTAGCTCCATGACACTATCCTCCATGAAATCCAGACTCCTCACATCCCCACCTTCTGATAACGCCTCAAGGTGCTTGACATAAGCAGATGAAGCCTCCATTTGGGGAGGTGTTGGTTCCATGTTGAGGATTGGCAGTTTTGGTGTTCAGGGAAAAAAATTGGCATTGGCGATGGCAGTAATGCTTCTTTTTCCTTTACGTGCGATGGTAAAATTTGCTCCCACCACCATTGGTGGCGTTGTTTGGGCCATCGGCACAGAACCCACCACTGAACACGGCACTGTTTGGGCCACCGGCATAAGACCCACCACTGTACAGTTACCGTTGGTGGTGGGCAAGTCTCCCTCCTTACGGATTCTCCAAGTGGAGGGCTGGGGCCTTGAAGTTACAGGTCGGGCCTTGTAACTTGTGGGCTCACTGCGGCCTAAGGTTTTCGGCTTAAACCCCATTAGCCGGTTTGAGTTCCCCACAAATTGAGGCCTAGTATTTGTGGGCTCACGCCCATTACATTGTTCAGCATCCACTGCAGCCCTAGTAACACTACGTTGTTCAGCATTCACTTCCAGACCCATGCAAGGCCCAATACTTACTGAGCCCATCTCCTTCCTTATTAGCCAATCTATTTTGGTTTGCATTTCATTCAGTTGAGCCTTAGTTTCCAGCAAGAGTTCCAGAGTCTCCCCCTCTGTAACGCCACCTACTTGTCTGTTATCACTACCCTGCCACTGTACAGGACGCACCTCTCTGTCAGAGCCAAGCCCCACAGACACGCCTCTCTGCCCCACCATAAGTGCCTCCCTGAAGGAATGGTTCTGTGACTAAATCGTGGCCACCTTCCTCTTTGTGTTTACGTCGCTATGGGTGTTTCTTCTGTCAAAGAAAAAGTCCCGCAACGTCTCCCCCATCCTCTTCTAGCCACTACCCTCTTCCTCAGGAACGAAGATAAAATTTCTCCTCCCTCCACCACCATATTCCACCACCGCCATATAATGGCCTCGATCATTCGCACAACGTTGTGCTATCAAGTTGCGGCTGCCTTCCCAGACTGTGGTGTAAAAATCATTTTTTTCTTCCTTTGAACACGCTTCCGTGGCCTTGGCCAGCCACTGCACAGATGAAGGTCCCAAAACCACCTTAGCCACCACCCTCCAACTCCTCTTTGTAATAGCCAAACTGCCCCCCTCTTTCACAAGAGTAAAACATTTAGTGTCTATGACCAACTCCTTAGAGAGGCCCATTTTGTTCACTCTCATAAAACTTCCATCACCTTCCATCTTGGTAACTTGTAAACAGACAGAAAAAAGGAAGTAAAGAAACAAAGGAGGGAATCAGCTCCGGCGAGAAGCGCTGGAGATGGGTTTACATGCGTGCATGAGAATAGAGATCACACCATTCTTTCTGCGCACACAATTACAATCCACAACAATCACCCTGCGTTTCCATAAGTATCCATAGTCAAAATCTTGTCCAAAGAAGCAGTCCAAGCAAAAAATACCACCTTGAGAGGCGCCTTATTTCTCCAAATACTTTTCCATGGAAAGTGATTGTGCTGCAGATCTATGAGGGTCTTATAAAAGGAACAAACAGAAAATGTACCTTTTCTAGTGGGTATCCTCCACAACTTATCATTTCCCTGAGTTCTCAATCTCATGGCGTACAAGAGTCTGAAAAAATCAGCAAAGTTGCCAATTTCCTAATCATGGGCTGCCTTCATAAAGTTCCCATTCTATTAGATTGAGCCACCAGACATCTCCATGAGGTTTGCCACTAATGCTTCCTCTTCACACGCAATCCTGAAAACTGTAGGGAATGTGCCCTTAAAGGCTCTCTTCGCACCATAAATCATGCTAGAATTTTATTCTAGATCCATCGCCCATCATGATTCTAGTGTGTAGTGCAAAAACACCCCAAACCTATTCTAATGTGCTTCCAAACTCCCACTCTATAAGCCCCTTGTACCTCCCCCCCCCCCTCCCCCCCCCCCCCCCCCCCCCCCCCCCCCCCCCCCCCCCCCCCCCCCCCCCCCCCCCCCCCCCCCCCCCCCCCCCCCCTCACACAAAAACTCCCTACTTGAAATCATTCACCAACTTCCATAAAGCTTCCCTCTCCATGTTATACCGCCACAACCATTTCCTAAGAAGAGCTTGATTGAATACCCTCATTTCTAATTGCCAACCCTCCAATAGAGATTAGAGAGCATACCTTATCCCACTTGACCGGGTGGAACTAGAATTCATCCTCCAACCTGCTCCAAAGGAATTCATGATGGAGTTTCTCAATTCGGATCACCACACTCATTGTCACGTTGTAATTGGGAACAAATAAGAAATAAATTGGTGAATTGGACAGAGTGCTCTTGATTAGTGTGGTCCTATTTTGAAAAATACAATCTCTTCCAACCTGCCAATCTGCGTTCAATCTTTTCTATTACTTCATCCATATAGATTTAGCCCTGAAACCAACATGGGAAACGAGGGGACCTTACATTTGAGAGTGTTGGCCAACATTCGGAGGTTGCGAACGTTTCCAACAGGAACCAATTTCGAGTTGGATATGTTCCCTTTCAATTTGGACATAGCTTCAAAGCAAAGTAAGAATGCTCGTAAAGAATGAATTTGATTTTGCTCTGCCTCACAAAATATCGAAGTATCATTTGCAAACAATAAATGAGAAGTGTTAAGAACCCCGATTGGTGTCAGCAACCGAAAACCCAGCCATAAAACCACTTTCAACCATAACAGACATCATTCTACTAAGCGCCTCCATAACAATGACAAAGAAGCGGGGACAGAGGATCCCCTTGCCTTAGACTGCGAGAGCTATTAAAGAAGCCAACTGGATTGTTATTCACCAATACTTAGAACCTTGCATAAGATAACCGGATATAATTTTCCCAAAAAGTTTGCTATAATAATCGATAAATTCATGTGATTTATGCCTTTTGTGAGCAATATATCCTAGAATAAAAGATTATTTGGCTATTCACTTGATAGTGTGTATTGCTTCGGGGATTTGCTAGCTGAGTTCCTTCATGAACATTATCAAGACATAAGAACTGCTGGCTAGTTATAAACATTGAAATTCTGGTTGTGTTTTTGTTCACCATGATGTGACTTTTCTGTGCAAGCTGATTTTTTATGGGGTTAATACACTTTTGACCCCTGAACTACCAGGTGTTTCACTTGGCACTTGACATTGCTAAAACTCATGTAGTATGCTCTCCAACTATTGACAATTTTCAAAGAGCATATTCCGTTAAGATTTGATGTAATAATTTTTGCCACATTGATCGATTATTATGCAGGTATTTGATGATATTCATGCCAATTGTGAGTTTGAAAGAAGTCTTAATGCTACCTTCACGATTCTCATATTGAAGAAATTGAGGGTAGTGGATGTTAAGGACTCCGTCTCTATTAGGTTGGTGAGTGGGGTTTACAAGATCATTTATTTTGTTCTAACTAGTTGGAATGTATGGTGATAGACAAGATTTTCTCGAAACCTTAGCATACCGTTGTTAGAGGAAGAAAAATATTGGACTCTGTTCTTGTATTAAGTCTATATAGTAGGCTTAGCTTTGGAGAGGTGTTATACAATTAGACATTGAAAATGTTGATCATGTCAATTGGGATTTCCTTTTATATTTACCGAGTAGATTTGGGTATGAAAAAATGATGATCTTGGATAGCCAGTATCCGAATGGTGTTTTTATTTTTTTTTCCCCCGGTGATTGGAACTCCATTTGGTTTCTTTGGTAGCTCTTGTGGCATTGTATCTCTCGGCCCCTTTTGCTTTTTTCATTATCATGGAGGCACTTATCAAAATGAAAATGTTACCCGCTTTAGTTTATGGAGGTTTTCTATCAGGTTTTTCTGTTGGGGCTAGGAACTCTGGTGTCCTCAACATATCATATCTTCTGTATGCAGATGACATTGTGTTGATTTGCTGGGTTAGTCTGAGTCAGATTCCGCTTTATTCTTGTGTTTTGAAGAACTTTCTGGGTTGAAGCTTAATTTAGCTAACTCTGGGTTGGTTCCAATGGTCAAGTTATCAGTTTGAAAAGTTTGGTAGGTCTTCTAGGGTGCAAGGAGTCCTCTACATTGATGCGGTACCTTGGCCTTCTTTTGAGGGCCACTTCAAGATCAAGGCCATTTGGGATGGGATTATTGAGAAGATTGAGTGTTGGCTGGCTGGTTGGAAGAGGATGTATTTGTACAAGGGAGTATGATTACTAGCATCAAGAGCACCCTTTCTAATCTATGTATGTATTTGAAGTCTCTTTTTTCTCTCCCCTTTGGTGTAGAGGTCATATTTGTCCTAGTAAATTTTGCAAAAGTATGTTTTCTGATCGAGGAGGGTAGATAAGTTTGGAAACTGCTTGTATTCGGTCTTGCACTCTTGGGAAGTGGTTTTGGTGCTATTAGAATGAAAGAGTCCTCGTGTAGAGTATACTATATTCTAATTGTGGAAGCATGTGGGTTGGCTAGTGTTCTAATGACGTACGAGGGCACCATGCTTGTGGAAGAATATTAGAAAAGGTTGGGGGAAATTGTCTACCCATGCTAAATTTTAGGTGGGAGGCGGATCCAAGATCAAATTTTGTTATGGTTGGTGGTGTGAAGATAGGACTCTCTAGGAAACTTTTCTGGTTGTGTATAGTGTTGATTGTGCGAGGGATGCTTCTATGGCGGTATATTTGGAGATATCTAGTTATTTTCCCCAATGGAATATAAACTTTATCAGACTGGCCCAAGACTGTGAAATAGATGCCTTCATTGCATTCTTTAATCAGTTATATTCCATTAATTTGAGATGAATTTGCGAAGATAAGTTTATTTGCACTTTCCAAGAAGGGATGTTCATGGTTCGCTCTTTCTATAAAGCTCTCATCCCTTGTGATAATAATCATTTCCCTTGGAATAGCATTTGGAGGTGAAAGGCCCCTTCAAAGCTTCTATTTTTGCATCTGCAGGAAATATTCTCATCATAGATAAGCTAAGGAAAATACACTTTGTGGTGATTGATTGGTGTGCATGTGCAAGAGGAGTGGGGTGTATATTGACAACCTTTCACTCTATTGCAAGATGGCTAGCGCTTTATGGAATGAATTTTTCGGACCAGTTGTTTTGGCTTAGTTCATGCCCAAAAGAGCATTGGACCTTTTTCACTCTTAGAAAGGGTTTAGGAAGAAGCCCACAAATTGTAGTGGTTTGGAAGATGGTTCTTATTTGCCTAGAAGGGTGTGTATGGAGTGAACAGAATGATAAAAATTTTGAAAATTGTGTATGGACGTTGGAGGAGCTCAAAATTTTACTTTTTAGCACTCTCTTTGTTTGGCCAGCAGCTATTGACTTTAATGGGCTAAACCCTTCATGCTTTTCTTTTCTTTCACTCTTTCTAGATAGATGACTCTCTTATATACTCCTTGTGTACTTGGATGCGCCTTTTGTGTTTTTAATGAAGCTTTATTACTTTTCATAAAAAATTGTGACATGCTGACATCTTAATGGTCAGACTTTGATGGATTGGTGCTATTGCCCAGTTCTTGATAGTTTGAGAGTGCAACATGTTGGTTTTAATAATTTGGGGTGCAAAGTGCAAAACGCTTGGTAGTTCAGGGTGAGAAGTGTATTTAGCCATTTATATTAATCAAAAGTTGCATACTTTTTCTTCCCAACAGGAAATTGAGTGGACCTACTATTCCCATTTTTAATTCTTCATTTTTTTATTTATTCTTTTGGTGGTGTATTCCAGGGTACTTGTATGAAAATGATTGAAACAGCCTACATACATTCACGCTTTGGTGAAGTCTCATTTTTTATTCTTTCCTTTCTCCTTTTCCTTGTTTGCTATACTTTTTTTGTTAAATCTTTTATTTAGCTTGGATATCATTCGGCAGTAAACAATATTGCTGTTCAGTTAACGGACCTTAGGTATTACTTGCTTTTTAGGTTGAACTATGTTTGATCTAATTTCCTACTGTATGTCCTGCAGTAAGAAGTGAAGGAACTGTTCATTACCATACTGTCGAAGATTCCAAAACCTCTTCTAAGAAGGCTTATGCATGATCACCATGGATGTAAAAGGTATAAACTGGGTAGGGAACATATACCAGAAGTTTGAAGCTATGTGCTTAGAGGTGGAAGAAGTAATGTACCAGGTATGGCTTTTTGGTTAATTTGGCCTTCAGCTGTCCTCAAAATTTTTAGTAGCAGTAGTTTTCTGCACCTTGCATGACTGCTCTGTCTACTAGTACTGCTACTACTACCAGACCTGTCATTTCTACTTTGACCGTAATTGCCTTGGTCTTCTTGTGAGACTCTTTTCGTATTAATTATCTTTCTCTCTCTAGATGTTATCTGTGGTCATCTGTATGAGAGCCCCTAATCTTGGTATATGTGACTATCTGAACTCTTGGGCTTGTGAGCTTCATTACTAGCTAAACATTAACTTATATAATAATTATTTCTGGGTGCGATTAATTGCTTCTAATTTTAATTTTTATTACCTTTTGGGAAAAATTATGGTATTATTATCTTTTTTATTTTGGTGCAGGACACAGTCAAATATGTTGAGAATCAGGTCCAGAATGTCGGGGAAAGTGTTAAAAAGTTCTATTCCGATGTTGTGCAAGATTTGCTTCCCCCATCTTCAGTTGATCCTGTGAAAGCTCTTGCCTCTGACTTATCTGTAGACCGATATTCCGATGTTGGGATCTATAAAAATCCAGAAGAAGCTGTTAAAAAAGTTTCTGTGAGAGTTGATGTGGATCATCTAACTGAGAATTCAAAAGTAATTGCTGATATGGATAAGGATTTTGGCTGTGTACCATCTCTTCGAAAAAACAAATTATCTCCACATTCTGTGGATTCTGTGAAAAGAACTTGCCCCAAGTTGTGTTCAGGACAATATAATAATGGAAGTATCTCCAATTACTCAAACATGGGTGTCAAAAATGGTCTAGGGCATGACAACTTTTCTGCAACTGAGATGTCGGAGGCAATGGTAAATGATCTGGGCAGAGCATCATCATTCCTTGAACTTCTGAATGAAAATCATGGAGCATCATGTGACAACACAGTTAAGATTTCAGCTCCAGCTTTGGCTGAAGTTAGAGGCTTTGACTCCATATCAGAAAGTAGCAATGCACTTGAAAATGCAAGTGATCATATGAGTGATCCCTCAATTGCAATTGCTAGTGCATCACCTGACTGGAGTGTTTTGGCTAGCTTCGTTAGAAATGAAGGAAAAGAAATGAGACTTCCAGACTCTGATGGCCTTTCAGCGGAGTCAAATGGTGAGTATTTTCTGGGTCACTTTTTGGCTATGGTTTTCCTTCACCTTTGCTGGTTGCCGTCTTTTCACTTCTGGTTTTGCAGCTGTAGACATTTGTACATATAATGGGGCAAGTTCCCTTGTGGGTTCGTTACTGGACTCTGAAGTACGGCACAATGAATTTGCTGATATGGAGGTTGTATCTCATCCAGGTATATCATTACATCTCATTTAAATCCTTCACATAAACCTCTTCCTCCTAATTTTTGAAAACAGGAGAAAGAGTTTGCACATATCGGTCTTTCTGATTTTGTTTTATATGAAAGTGATGAATGTATTCATATTACCAATTGCATATTGCTCATTTTTACTTGTAAATCTTGCAGAAAGATCAGATGACTGGGGCTCGGATGGAATTGAGAGTAGTACACTTTCGGAACCAGGAGTGGAAACCAGCCAACAATATGTTCAATTAAAGCTTGAGGAAACCTGTGTTCTTGTGGATGGAGATGATCTTCATTTTGTACCACACAAGGAAGGCAAACGCAGGCCATACAAGGTGCTCTCTCTCTCTCTCTCTCTCTCTCTCTCTGTGCGTGCACTCGCGTGCGCATAGGGTGCATTTGTTGGTTCTAACTACTGCTTCTATTTCAGAAAAAGATACGGGAAGCATTTTCTTCAAGAATGAGGTCAGCAAGGAAGGAGTATGAGCAGCTAGCAGTTTGGTATGGGTATGATGGAGAATCCAATCAGGCATCCTCAAATACTTCGATAGCAACTCATTCTGTGGTAGACACAAAGGAAACTAAAACCCAAGAATCCTGTGAAACTGAGTGGGAGCTCCTTTAGATTCCAGTATGCAACTTTGTGTAAATATTAGTCAACAACTTCAAAGCTGCAGCAAAAGATTATGAAGGTATGATTCTGCGGAAGGTTGACAGTAGTTGCTAAAGTTCCACCTATTACAGAAATTGACTCAAGTGGGTAAACTCTGATTAAACAAAAGGAACCTCTGATAATTTATAAATAGTCTATAAATTGTCAAGCCCTCCATGATGAGGGTTAACTGCAGCACATCTTTATATACCTACTAATATAATGGACAAACGGTTGAAGTCTATACTTGTGCTCAGCATTGTCAATAAAATGCCGTATTATTTTATGTAGTGTACCAATCTCGTTCCATTTCATCTGTTGCTAATGCTGATTTGTTTAGAAGTTTCCCGGCCAGGACTATAAAATCCAAAATCTACAAAGCAGCTTTAGCAGCGGATGCAATGTGTATTGTTTCTTCTCGAGGGAAGCCCTTTGAGTTGTGTCCTTGTGAGTTCATCCCCCTTACAGAACAGATCTTGGTTAGGAAGACGAGGAGGGCAGCATATAAATAGCCGAGTATGGGACCATTGCCAAGTCCGCTAATAAATCTGCGGGATTTATCTTTGAGAACCAACTTTCCATCCTATCCCCTGCAAGATGGCATTATTTGCCATTAAAAATCCTAACATCATCTATAGAATATTACACTCTTAGCAACCCAAAGTTCGAGGGAGCCGCCCTCTCTCTCTCTCTCTCTCTCTCTCTCTCTCTATACCATATGGTGTTTTTTTTTTCATCTTCACTAAGTCGGAAGAGGCCCAATTACCGCATTTTGACCGACGATCTTTTAAGGCCAGGAAGAAGTGCCGCCAAAATATAAGGGTGTGGCCCTCACAAGTCGCCATATATTTCAGCCTCTACAAACTACATGTGCGGGACGGTTGAGTTTCCCATGTTCCTAGGCCATGCCATCTCATTCAAAACAACGTGTGAGGCCTACGCGCCACCACCACCCACCGGGTGTCTCTACTGAGTACGGGTGTTGATCCAGGTCGTAAGACTTGAGTATCCACATGTACTAGTGCTTTCCCTAATTAAGATTCTAGAGGAAGAGGATGTGGAAATGTATAATCAATATGGAAACAGTAGATTGTACTGATCATTTCTCCGTAGCAACTTCAAACTTCATCCAACTATCAATTGGATTGCAAAATATTTCGTTTAGCGGTTCTCTCCTTAGCAGAGAGATAAGGAACAAGATCTTGGATCCAACTTAACGAATCTTTTGTCATTTTTTATGTTTTATGTTTATGCTACATCTATTGTAATTGAGTTTTTGTTGAGGTCTCCCACCTCCTCATCTTTTATTCTTAATTTTATTTTAATAAAATTCTCCATAATGTAAGTAAATCGTGCCAAATGGGAGTTTTTGAAAAATGGGAAGTAAAAATAAACTAACTATATTAACCAATGGCTTCTGTTCTACTTTTGAAAAATGGGAGTTTTTGAACGAGGTGGAAAAGCTATATATTAATTTATTAATTAAACTCTAGAAGGTGGTTGAGGATTGAAATGTGCAAGCAAGAATCACACATAAAACTCCAAGACTAGGAGCTTCTTCGAAGTCTCTGTTTGTTTCTATGGAAATAAATGGGAAAGGGCACATGGCTGGCTATCATTGAGTTTGACTGAAGATGAAAGAATACATATACTGTCCAATTAATCATGTTGCATGTGTCATATATCTTGCTTTATTAGTAAGCTGCTATTACTCCTTCACTAAGCAACTTCTTTTCTCTCTTACTTTCTCCTCCTTCTCTTTTAAGTTTTGGCCCAAACTCTCCACCCCTACCAACCCCCTCATTCATCCTGTCTAAAAAATTATTATCATTGATTGATTCTAGCTACCAAACAATCCTTCTAAGCCAGTAGTATATTATACATGATTGCTAGCATCGAAATATCAAATAATTGAGAATCTCGAATAATTGTCCATAACAAAAAAACTGTTTATTTGTAATTAATTATTTTCAACAAATGATATGTTATAGTAAAGTGCTTATATTGATCGTATAATTTAATTTAAAAGATAAAATTTTAAAATTTGAATCTTACAAATCAAATTTTAACATTTAAGTATATGAATGATATGTTATATATTACACTGACTTAATAATAGAATAACTCAATTTATAATGGAAAAAGCTACTTTGCCGCACAATTCTTACTGCTATATTTGACCACTTTGTGAATTTTTTTTTTTAACTTAATGATTAAGAAAATGATTTTTATTGTATTAATGTATTTTTTATATTTTTAAAAAATATTTAAAAACGATAAAAAAATGTGAATAAAAAATTTGGATAAAAAAAAAACACTAACTTTGCACTAGCGGTCACTTGTAGCGGCAAGCTGCTAGCGGGCACGCTAGCTTTACTTATTTATAATCTTCTATCTTCTTTGATTTCCTTTCTATTCTCATCACCCATTCTCCTAGTTAGCACATTATAGTTAGGATTGTTTTTTTTTTTTTTTTTTTTTTTTTTTCCCTCAAAGTTTTGTTCTCTTTCGACCTCCATCTACCACCATTTTCTTTCTATAGAATTCGTGAAGGGTTAACAAATTGCTTATGTTTATTTCTTGTTTGTGAAGAAAACACAAACGTTGTATCTGTTAGAATGGTAGCCAGCTGCCACGCAAGGAAGCTTCTGATTATATACAGATTAATAATATGTATAGTCGTAAATTATGTAAGTATTCTGTAATCTTTAAAAAAAAAAAATTATTATTAAAAAATTAATTTTTTATCATATGAATTTCATATCTATTAATTTTTCTCAAAAAAATTGCACAATATAATTTACGCAATTTAAATATTATTTCTATCCATAACTCCCAATAAACCACCTCCGGTCCATGCCTATATCCAAATGCGATATGATATGCCTTTGTCGTTTTGAGAAAAGGTACTGTTAGCATGCAAGCTCCTTCAACAAATTCATTCATTAATTAATTGTTAACGTGCATCTTCTCTTATTTATTGTCTTTTGAATGAAACTTTATTTGCAATTTTTCATCCAAGAAATATTGGGTCAGCCTTTCTGACACAATAGTTACACTGGGCCCTGATCTCCTAACCAGCTGAGAAAGTAGGATTTTATTTTTATTTTTTTATTTTTAATATATACTTGGTTGATTAAATTATTAAATTAAAGAAAAGTCAAACTTAATTTGCACAAGTTTCTCAAATGGTACCACTTTATTTTCTTTTTAAATATTTTTAATCATTACAAAAAAATTTAAAAAATATATAATTTCACTAATAATTAATTTCTTAATCATTAAATAAAAGAAAAATTAAAAAAAAAAATATTAGAAGGGTAATGAAAGAGTGATAAGACTATCATTATTTATAATATATAATTCGATATAAATGAAAATCTGGGGTCGGTTATCCAGAGATAAGACCAAACATGCAAGTGATCAGAATATATGGGGAACATTAATGAGAAACGTTAATTTCTGTACAGTTGGGGTTGGAAGCCGCTAGCATGCATGGGATCTTCTTGGTCATGACTTTGTTTGAAGATGGGTTTGGATTATTGTTCCAAGAATAAGGAAAATGACTAATTTATGTTGTTTTACAATTTATGTTTGTTTTACAATTTATGATTATTTGTGATAAAAATAGATTCATTTTAAAAGAAAATAATTATTTTCGTTAGAAATAACTGATCATAAATAAACCGCTTTCTTTGTAATGACCTCTTTCTCTCTCTCTCCCCTCTATTTTATTGAAAAACAATCATATATTAATGATGTCAATGACCAGTTTGTAATGGCACGAGGTCCTATATATATTCATGTACCTAGCGCATATAAACTTGACAAATTAAGGCAGTATGCACCTCTCTCTTTCTTTTTTAGTTTTTGAACAAAAAGCAAAGCATGTTATGATGTCAAAGGTACAGATGAGTTGAGAAATCGATTTCAAATGCCACTGACGGAATAAAAGAAAGAAAGAGTTAAGAAATCGATAAAAAAAAAAAAAGCTTTAATTTCAGGTTTTCTTAGCTGATAGAAAGCGATTGATCATGCAATAATTCAAAATGTTATGGATTAATACTCTGTTTTAAGTCATGTTACACTAAGATCCCATAGCAAAAAGAGGCCCATTGATGCATATTAACATTGGGAAATTCACGAGAGAATTTTTTTTTTTTTTTTTTCAAGATATGGCCCGAGCGATGTATGTTTGAACTTCAAATTTTGAAAAAAATGAGAAATAGATAGATCATGGAGAGGATCGAACATGTCAAAATTTGGGTGGCACTCAAAGCTTAAGTCCGTGCGAGTACTAGCGCGTATGATGAAAGGAGGTTTTCTTTTTATTTGTTAGAACTTCGACATGTTTTTGAACTATATCCTAATATAGTTTGGTGGGGATTGAACTCCCAACGTTGGACTCTATTATCCCTAATTAAGGAATAGAGATTGTGAAATAACCACTTGTCTTAAAAGTTTAAACTAATAGAAAAATATAGATTTTATTTTTTTATATCTTAATACTATCCCTCACTTGTGGACCAGACTTCTCCTCAATGAGTAGGCCGAATAAATGAAATATTTAATTAAATGAGGTAAGTGTAGAGTTAGGATTCAAATTTAAAATTTTTACTCTGATATTATGTGAAATCATTATTTATTTTAAAAATTTAAACCGATAGAGAGATTAATTTTATTATTTTATATCTTAACAGAGATGGTGCCATTCAACGTCGATCCATTAGTGTTCACTTGAATAATTTGTAAATATCGCCAGCTTACATTACATTATCCCTCATTGGATTGGTTACAGGTAGGAGGGTGATGAAAAGGGCACATTCTTTCGATTGGTTTCTTTATTCTCTGGTTTTATTTTATATTATGTTAATAAAGCAGCCATCTTTGAATATAAAAACTGGTCTGGCTGTCTGCCCTTGAAAAGAGACTAAATTAATTGCATGCCTTGTCATTCTGTGCATGTCTTGTCATTCAAATTACTTAGAATTACTACCCCAATCATCATAACAAATTTATAATGCGTGTTAACAAGGAAAAATTGAAAGGACATTCACCGAATAAATGCCAGATTACGACTTTGCAAATCAGTATCTCTTTAACTAACCATGAAAGGACGAAATAATCCATTGGCTATGTTGAATAATAAGTTGAAATGAAAGATAAAGGGTAAAAAAATTAAATAAAAAATTATTATTATTATTATTATTATTTTAAAATTTAAAGTAAATAAATGATTTATTATATATTATATAAGAATTTAAAAAAATTATAATGATAAAATGAGATGAAATATGACATATTCACTATCCAAATAGAGTCATAACTTTCTCCCACCCTCTCGTAATTGAAATCAGTATGATGTATCATGACAAATGGCACATAGGTTATAAAATCTCTTGAAAGAGAGAAATTACAAAAATAATTATTTCTCCGTAATATCAATTTTAAAAAGGAAAGATTAATATATATATATATATATATATATATTATAATAACAAAAATAACAAATCACGTATTAGTGTGTGGTGCAGGAGATGATAAGTAGAACTTTTCACTATTTCTTGAAAACTCAAATTATTTGATTCGCTTATATATATATATATTTATATATAATCAACATTTCATGAAGAGAACATATATAAAGGGTATGGGCATTGCTAGGGGACCGAGGATGTTGCCCCCAACTGTACCGATCGGTGCAAGATTTTCGGGCAGCCAATCATTATCCAAAGGGTATATATACACAGACACACACACACACACACACATATATATATATATATATATATATATATATATATATATATATATATATATATACACCTAATGTTCATCACTTGAATAAAAATGTTGGTTTTGTTTACTTTTTTGGAGAAATGAAAATAGAAACCAAATAACAATACATTCTCATCAAGATTAAACATTTTTATAAAAAAAAAAAAAAAAAAAAAGGGAAGCCGCTATTCCTTATGTTCTTGTTGTTTAACTCAAAATAGTGTAATGGATTGTACACCCAAATCCAATTTGGCCCTCTCCGACTATAGCGCCGCCTCATGAGGTAACGGAATCTACCTTGCGAGGGGTGAAGGAGTGGTTTTGTAGGGGGCTTCCACCTCCTAATTTGCTTGGGGTAGTCCATTGGTACTTTAGCCCGCCCTCCCCTTATAAAGAATCGCAAGATGAGAGAGAGGGTGACCACCACCCTAGCAGTAGCCAGTACCCTCTTTTCATTGGGGTCGAAGGTCTATCTCTCCCCTAATATTTTCTCCAAGAAAGTAATTAAATAACACTTCTTCGAGTCCTGACCAACTCGCATGGGTACATCCCTTTTTTCTATAAATGTTAATTTCTTTATTAATTATTGTTGATTTTTTTTAGTTTTCATCACTATTGTTCTCGAACTTTTTATTTTATTACTTTTCTAGTTTTCTTAAATATTTATTTACTACTTCTCTTATGATCATCAGTATGACCTGTTATATGGTAATTAGTCCCCAACCACCAAGAATAGAGAATGTAGCATTTGTTGTATCCAAAGATGGTAAAACTGAGAAGAAAGGGGGTTGATAATATGAGATCATGAATGGTGCCTTAAAGCAAGGCATCTCGACGAGGATTTCTTATAATTGCCTAGTCCAAATACATTCTACAATTTAGAGAGAGATATACCCAGTATGTAAACTCCACTGTACTTAATGTTGCCCTTGGAGTCTACATGTAGTTTTGAATGCAATTGTGCATACACGTTATGTCTATCTCTTTTCGAATTATGTAAGGTGTCTGAAATTAAAGTTATTAGAATTCCAGTACGAGAGAATTGGCACAACCCCACAATATTATACCTTGATTCCTACAAATTTCAAATCATATAATTATATGCATGCAACTTGTAGGCAGAGCAAATATGATATTTTTCTACTTATCTCCGTTTTCTTTGAAAAGGGCTCTTGAAAGTTGAATCGCACACCAGAAAATAGCTATAAAAAGCATATTGAATTGCATTTTTCCTGGTGGGGGTGTTGTCTCCCATCATTGCCGCTTATTTGAGAATCAAAGTAATCATAATTCCAAAATTTTCAAATCAAGTAGTACTATTGGATCCAACCCCACACGCCCCGGTTCAAAAAATCCATCTAAATATTTCACAATTCCCATTAGAAATTATTTAAAAAAAAAAAAATAGAAAAGCCTCCTCACCACCCTTCCCTTCATTACGCATTATAAAAGGACTTGATTCAGACAACTTTTTCTTCACTCCTCGTCCTTTTCTTGACTTCTTCTGGATCGCAACCCGAGGAAAATGGGATTCCTGCCATTGTTTCAAGCCTTGTTTCTCTTCCTGTCTCTGTTTTCTCACCAATCTGAAGCTGGAAATCTTATTTCCCTCAGCAATGCAACCAATTCAAGTACTCCAGCCAGAAAACTTGCAGGTTATAACTGCAACTTGTTTCGTGGAAAATGGGTATACGATTCTTCATACCCTCTCTACTCCTTCGCTTCCTGTCCCTTCATAGATCCACAATTCAACTGCAAGAAGTACGGCCGCCCTGACAACTCCTACCTCAAATACAGATGGCAGCCTCTCTCCTGCTCCTTACCCAGGTACCATTTTCTGCTATATTAATTTTGACGTTCATGCTGCTTGTATTTATATATGCATGTGGATTAATGTGCTGAGGTGATTCATGAGTGTTGAATTGGCTCAGGTTTAATGGGTTAAGTTTCTTGGAGAAGTGGAGGGGAAGAAGATCATGTTCGTGGGAGACTCCCTGAGTTTGAATCAGTTTCAGTCTTTAACGTGCATGATTCACGCATGGGTGCCTAGGTCTAAGACAACCTTCATAAAGAGAGAGGGGCTGGCTTCAGTGACATTCGAGGTGATGTAGTACTTTCTGGTTTTTTGCTTTTAGTTTGTGGTTCCATTTTTCCATGCATCTTGAATAATTAGCAGGAGTCATATATGCATTCATGGTGTCTCATCATCTGCATGCACGTCTTCCCCTTTCTCTTTTGACAAAAGGTAAAGTTCTTCCTTTTGAATTTATGTTCATATATATTTCATAATTCCACTGATTTTTGTACTTATAATGAAGAAGAAATGAACTGTTTTGTTTTGTTTTGTTCTGTTCCAATAGGAGACCTTATGGTACCATTGCGCTTCTCATCTTCTTTACTATTCACCATCCCACCTTTCACACACTGAAAAATATCTCCCCACCCTATGAAAACATCTTGCATCCTATAAAAAAAATTATAAGTATAAAGTGTAAAAATGAATGGTAACTAATACATAACATTTATCTTTATTTTTAGGGTGAAAACCTGCCTCTAAACTGCTTTAAAATAATTAAATTTACTTTATATTTATTTCTGGAACAAAAAATTGAGGATTTTTTCATATATGGCTTGTTCACGGGTTTCCCTTGCACACGACGTTGAAAGGGCAGCAGCTAGCATGGGCTGGGAAGCTGCTCAAGTTCAAACTTTGTAGATGTGTGTGTGAGTGTGGAGCGAATGCATTAAAAGTCGAGCGTGATTGGTGGTAGGGCTTTCCAGTTTCCCTCCACTATCATGTGGGCCGGGGACAGGGACTCTGCATGCATGTCAGGTTGTTTGTATGTGCATGCATGGTAATTAATGATTTTCATGTTAATACACACGAAGTAATTGATCACTTTCACTATTCTGCTGCTGCTTGAAAATTTTTAAATCAGTTGGCGGAAATCAACTTTTAATTCAGTAAACAGGTCTCATGATCAATCATCACCTAGCCAGCTAGAATTTGCCTGGTCAAGAATACTTAGAAATTAAGTATATAGATAGCATAGGGGGGCCAAAGTCCCTTGTCATAATTGATTAGGATTAATTTGGATATTGAGAATATTTTAAGGAAATTATTTTATTATTATTTAGTATTATATTATTATTTTAATTTTTATTACTAATCACAGAATACTTAAAAATATCTTACTAGCTACTCAAATACAATCTATAAGCCTATAAGCTGACTTCTATATATAATTAATACACAAAAATATTTATATATAAAAAAATGATAATAATATATCAGATACTAATATCATATTTAGAAGCAAAAATATCAGATAATGATCACATCCCTTTTATATGGCATATTGAATTTAAAAGATTTAAAATTTAAATTAATATCTCTTGTAAATTAAATTATGACATACCAATATTGTAAAATTTGTGTCTTCGACTTTCAAATAAAATTTATCTAAAAAATTGTATAAATCTAAAAACATAAAGGAATTTTATTAAAACCTGACATGCATCATTGGTGGGGTTCTTTCTATTTTAGGTCTTAATGAGATTTGTTCTTATATAGTACAGCTAGCTGATAGGCTAGCTGATGTAACTTAGACGGTACTATAAATAAATAAATAAATATTAGTCAATTATGTAATTTTATTTTCTTTATTAATTAAAAAATGTCCCAGCTGTGGGGCAACAAAAAAGGACCACTCGTGCCTCGTGGCTACATTGATAAGCCGATCGAGTTCTATGCTTATACGGCATCTCTTTCTCCTAAAAGTAAAAGCTGCAACGTGGCAAATCGGACCACCGTATACTCTAATATATAACAGTTGGAACTAACTGATAAAATGCACATCATGCCAGCAAAACTCAATCCTAGGAAGCAATAATTCGTGATATTCCCTTCTATATATATATATATATAAATGATATTTATAATTTTAAAGTGTAAATTAATTTTATACACTTTATTTAAAAAAAATAAATATGAAATTTATATAAAAGAATTAATTTTTTAACAATAGATCTCACTATTTTTTAAAAAGAATACATGAATTTTCATATATAATAAGTTTAGACATTATATACACTTTAAGATTGTATTTAGACATTATATATATAATAAGTTAATTTGTTTTCATATTTAGCTTTTTTTTTAATTGGAGACATTATGCTGCTTTATGCAATCATTTTGAATGTTGTAATTAAAACAACTCTCCGGGGACAGGACTATGGAGTTAGAATACTGCTGTACCGCACGCCATACCTGGTTGATCTTGTTAAAGAGAAGGGCGTCGGGCGAGTTTTGAAACTTGATTCCATAAAGAGTGGCAACGCATGGAGGGGCATGGACATGCTGATCTTTAACACGTGGCATTGGTGGACCCACACTGGGAGAACCCAACCGTAAGATGATCATTAATTATTCTTTATGATCTATATCAATCAAATTGAAGGCCGGTAAAATACACTATAAGAAAAATAGACTTTTGTAATCATTTAATTGCGATAAAAAGATCATTTATGATCAAAACAGACTTATTTTAATTATAAATAATCATTTCGTTAGAATTAACTGGCCACAAATACACAACTTTCTTATAGTGATATACATGATAATTTGAGATGTTTACTGATAATGTTGTAGGTGGGATTATATGCAAGACGGAAATAAATTGTACAAAGATATGAACCGCATGATAGCGTATTATAAAGGCCTCACAACCTGGGCTCGATGGGTCAACCTTAACGTTCAGGCTTCCAAAACCAAGGTCTTCTTCCTCGGGGTTTCTCCTACCCATTACGAGTATGCAAAAACCAACTCACATGCATCATCGTGATCAGTACCTTATAATTAATTAATTACTTTGTACTACGTGTATGTTCTCATTAACTGTACGTGGTGGTTGTTGCATGATTAATATACATATATATTGTTTACTAGGGGCAAGGATTGGAATGAACCTTCAAAATCGTGCTCCGGTGAGACGCAGCCATTCTTTGGTCTAAGGTATCCGGCAGGCACACCCATGGCTTGGGTGGTTATAAACAAAGTGTTGGGTAGAATCAAGAAGCCAGTCTCCTTTTTAGATGTCACAATGCTCTCACAATATCGAAAAGATGCGCATCCTTCAGCTTATAGTGGTGATCATCGTGGCAACGCCGACTGCAGCCATTGGTGTCTCCCAGGGCTGCCTGATACTTGGAATGAACTCTTATATGCGAGACTCTTTAGTAATTAGTCTAATTATAAAGACACAGCTAGCGAGACAACCCAATTATTCTAAATTCTAGCTAGGAGCTCAATTAATTCCATTTTTCTTGTGGAAGTGGGCATGCATGCAATAAGACTAGGGGACGTTGATGGATCAGTACTTGTAAAGTAATTTTTAGATTATTTTGGCAGAAAGTTGCCTTGAATTGCAGGTGATATATATACCTTGGAATTAAAATCGAAAAGCTCTGTATTTTAGCATTGCTAGTTGCAGGAACTTGTGCGATCGATGCATGGAAATAGCTGAATTGAAATGAAAACTGGCCTATCAAAAAGTTAAAAAAAGCTTTTTGTAATTTTAAAGGGTGTGATCACACCAAACGGTGTATCCGATTACACCTCTCAATAGTGATGGTTTCCATGAGAGTGTGTTGGTTGAGGAAATGTCACTTGTTAATAGTTGTGCCTTGTACCAACTAGTGCCTTGTGGTTTATAAATAGAGATCATTTGTGCACAATTCGTTTACTTGAAAACTTCATTGTCCATCATCAACTTGTGGGACAAATACTCTCACGGGAGTGTCATTATTTTGCCAAAATTTTGTCTATTTTTGTTCTATAAATTCTAATAGTGGTATCAGAGCCTTGCCATGACAGAGGGTTGTTTTCTCGCATAGAGAAGACCATCAATAGGCAAGTGCTTGCATATTACAATCATATTCGGAGACTCTCAAACTGAAGGGAAAAATTTTCCAAATTACAATGGGAGGTCTTGACTCTTGAGTATATAGGGAATCTTTAAAATCTAGTAAGTAGTTATTATTTTGAAGAAAACTATTAGAATATTTTCACTCAAAGAGGAAAATCAATGCTGCCTGAAATAGAGAAAAGTGAAACTTTTTCAAAAACTGTTCTGGCCAGTCATTAGAGTTTCTCACCACTGCCAGGGTTTGAGAGTATCGTGAGGACACATCAAAAATAGGGTCGTCATCGTCCAACTCATCAAAGGGAAGTGAAGATCCCATTTTCATAGAGACGGACTCCTATGGGCAAGAGGAAGAGGACGATTGTGTTGGTCTAAACGATGCCATTTCAACCAACAGTCATCAAGATAAAAGAAATTGTCATGCTAAACGACAGTGTCGTTCAGCCAAATGGGAAATAAACCGACCAAAATGATAGTGGTGCATCTGGGAAACCAAATAGTGCATTAGACGATGCCGTTTCGAGCAAGAGTCCAAACAACGCCGTTCTGAGGACCTTGGAAGCTGCTTGTAAGAAACAACATGACGTCATTTCGAACAAACCGAATGATGCAATTTTGTCTAGACTGGGTCTTCACCAAATGGTAAGAATCCGGGCCTTGCCTCCAGCACACTTCGTTGAACCCCATGGGCTCGTAAGGGACTAGACCCAAGCCCAAGCCCAAGCCCAAGTCACTAGCCCACAAGCTGACCCACAACTGGAAGACACAGGCCCAAGCCGAAGACTGAGCCGTGTACCGATCCGTTGACCACCAGTTTTCTGCACTTGAACTCGGTCTGAGCCGCCTAACTCGGTTTTCTAAACCGGTTCGGACAAGTTTTGGTATTTTTGGCTGTTCTCGGTTGTTTCAAGTCCGATTTGGTTTGTTCAAAAGTCGTTATACTCCTTATTTTGTGTCAAATCACTATAGGGCACATGTTGGTTGAAAATATCGTCATAAATTCCTTGAAAGAGGAGATACATCAAGGAAATCTTGTTTCAATACTCAATTGGGCAATCACTTTCATTATTCTCCTTATTTAAAATATAATAGAAGGATGTTTAGGCTGCCACTTTGGATTAAATCCAAAGATTATTATTATTATTAAGTTTGTAATAATCTTATTTTCTCATAGATTGAACTATTGTATTTAATTTACTTACAATAGAACACATTTATTGTTTCTACATTTTTGTTGATATTTTTTAAAGTTTATTATTTATGGCACTGAAAAAAAGTATCATTCCCTCGATGATAGAAAAATTAAATGGAATAAATACTACGATGTCTTGGGGCAAGGTAAACGTAAATTTATAGTGAATTGCTTCATTATTTTACTTAGTGATGTATTATATGTATATAGTATTTGTAGGAATTTAGTATTAGTGGTTGTACTAGATCAGAAAGGCTACACAGTTGAGTTTAAGTCTGGAACCGTTGTTATCAATAATGGTGTTATATCAGTGAAATGCGTGAAAATCCACAATACGTATGTGCTGAATATTGATATTAATAAAGTATTTATTTTTTATTATTTGAATGTTTCTATTAATCGTGCATGCTTACGACATTTGAAATTAGACTATATAAATAAAAATAAGATGATAAAAATGTATAAAAGTGGATTAATACCACATATAAACTCAGATAATTTTGATAAATGTGAACTATGTTTCAAAAAGTAGGAAATCTACAGATTTACTTGAAATTATATATTCTTATGTTTGTGGATCTTTTAAAACAAAAACTCACAGATGAATGAAGTACTTTATTACTTTCACTGATGACTATTCAAGATATGGACATATCTACTTATTTAGACATAAATATGAGGCAGTTGAGAAATTTGAAGAATATAAAGCAGAAGTAGAAACCCAGTTGGGTAAGCCCATTAAAGGTTTGAATAGTGACAAAGGAGGTAAATTTAAAGTTTTGGATAATTTCTCTGCAAATTGATCGGTATAAGACACATTTATATTATGTCATATAAGCCTCAACAAAATGACATAGCAGAAAGAAAAAATAGAATTTTATTGGATATGACGAGATCAATGATGACATATGTTGATCTACTAACACATTTTTGTAGTGAAGCATTATCGACTGCGGCATACATATTAAATAGAGTTGAAGCCAAAGCGAACCCTCTAACACTTTACGAGATATGGACATGATATAAACCAGACTTAAGTAACTTCAAAGTGTGGGGTTGTACAGTACAAGTGTTGATCCCAAGGCCATTAAGAAAAAAATTGAAAAGTAAAACCTGAAAATGCAGATTTATCGATTAAGTAGAAAATGGAAATGGCTACAGATTTTATCACATCACTAGAGAATTGATAGAAAGTAGAGATGCCGTTTCTTGAAAAATACAAACCTAATTACTCTAGTTGATCAGATAAATTTATTAAATGATCTAGAAAAGCGACAGATTTCTACAAAATCTGATAAGCAAAACCTTGACATTACTCAGACACAAAGTAATGGACATATGAGAAAGTCAGATAAAAATAAATCTTCAGGTATTGATATTGAAGATAATGAGAGTAAAAGAATCAGATGACTATCAATATTATTTTAAGATCATATTGTTCTAAATACTAGTTTGAAAATTTTAGATGATGATTCTGAAAATTTTTCTGAAGCAATCAATATTATCGATTCAGATAAATGGCTTGAGACCATTAGAGAAGAATTATAATCAATAAATTGAAATAAAGTTTGGGTTTTAACAAATTTTCTGAAAGATAGAAAAGCTATTGGTTGCAAGTGCGTTCTCAGAAGAAAATTTAACTTAACAACCAAGTGTAGACTTTGTGGATACTTATTCGCCTGAGGTGAAGTTTACATCCGTAAGGCTTATCATGTCCATTGTTGCCAAAATGAATTTGAAATTATATAACCTAGATGTAAAGATGACTATTCTTAATGGGGAATTAGAAGAGGACATTTTTATGATTAAGCTAAAAGGATTCCAAATTGAAGGACATGAAGAAAAAGTTATACATGGATCATTCTGTTGAGAGACAAAACAAAAACCTTTGACCTTGCAAGGAAACTGTTCATACAACTACAACCAGAGAAGAATTTCTCTATCTCTCGTATTCGTAGTGATCATAGGAAAGAATTTGAAAATATTAATTTCTCTTATTTTTGTGATGAACAGGGGATACATCAAGAGTTCTCAGCTCCAATCACTAGTCCACAACAGAACGGAAATTTCGAGAGGAAAAGTAGGGCAATACAAAGATGGCCCGCACCATGCTGAGTAACAAAAAGTTGGCATTATACTTCTAGGGAGAAGCTGTCAACACTATTGGACACATCTTGAATCGTGTAGTCTTTCGTCCATGCACCAAACTCACTTCCTATGAGTTATGGAATGTAAAAAAACCCATGGTAAAGTACTTTAAGGTGTTTGAGAGTACTTGCTACATTATGAGAGACAGAGAGAATGCCCACAAATTTGATAGTAAGAGTGATAAAAGAATATTTTTTGGATATTCATCCAATAGAAAAACTTACAGAGTTTACAATCTAAGGTCTAAAACAGTAATGGAGTTAGTCAACGTAGTTGTAAATGACAACTCTAAGGAGATGACCTAGATGGAACTTGACAACCTTATCAAGAAGGCTGAAGAAAACTCAACCGATCAAGAGGACACAGATCCAGTGGAACCTGCTACACCAAGCTCAGTTTCACACCATGAAAAAGAGCCCTCTACAGGAATTAGCCACAATCATCCAAAGGAAAATTGGATGAGGGTATGAGATTAAGAAAATGTGTTTTAAATTAAGTCTCATACGTTTGCTATTTGTTTTAGGTTGAACCTAAAAAGGTGAGGAAGCCTTACAAGATGAAAGCTGGGTCAATGTGATGCACGAGGAATTGCACCAGTTCACTCGAAATCGCACCAGTTCACTCGAAATCAAGTATGAGAGTTAGTTCCAAGACCTAATGATCACAACATCATTGGAATAAAGTGGATCTTCAAAAACAAATCAGGCGAACATAGAATCATTGTTTGAAACAAGGCTAGACTGGTAGCACAAGAATACACTCAAGTCGAAGGAATTTACTTTGACGAGACCTTTGCACCAGTAGCTCGTTTGGAATCTGTTTGCATATTGCTAGCAATTGCAAACCATTTAAGTTTTAAGCTTTATCAAATAGATGTCAAAAGTGCTTTTTTAAATAGCATACTCAATGAAGAAGTATATGTAGAACAACCAAAGAGATTTTCTAATCACTTGTTTCCTGACCACGTTTTCAAGTTGAAAAAAGCTCTTTATGGATTGAAGCAAGCACCTCAAGCATGTTATGAGAGACTAACAAAATACTTGCTTGAAAATAACTTTGTAAGAGGTCAAGTTGACCGAACACTGTTTTTAAGAAAATCTGGTAAGCATCTACTTATTGCTCAAATTTATGTAGATGACATTGTGTTCGGTTCCACTCTTGACAAACTCTTACATGAATTTTCCAAAGAAATGAAGAATGAGTTTGAAATGAGTACGATTGGGGAATTAAATTTCTTCATTGGGATTCAAATTAAACAAACTGAAAAATGAATTTTTATTTCGCAATCTAAATATGCTAAAGATCTTGTTAAGAGATTTGGCATGGAAGGGAAGGCACATGCTCCCACTCCAATGAGCACCTCAATTAAAATATGTTTGGATTCAATAGGTAAGAGCATTGATCCTACTCTATATAGAAGCATGATAGGAAGTCTTCTTTAGTGTAGGTGTTTGTGCACGATTTCAAGCTAATCCTAAGGAATCACACCTCACAACAGTAAAAAGAATCTTGAAATACCTGAGTGCTACTGTTGACTACAGCATATGGTATTCGAAAGATTCAAATTTTTGTCTGGTTGGCTATTCTAATGCTGACTGGGCTGGTAATGCTGACGACAGAAAAAGCACCATAGGTGGTTGTTTTTATATCGGTAGCAATCTGGTAGCATGGATAAGCAAGAAGCAAAACTCCATCTCCTTATCCATTGATGAAGCCAAATACATTGCGACTGGTAGTTGTTACACTCAACTTCTTTGGATGAAAAAGATGCTTGAAGACTATAGGTTCTCTCAAGATACTATGACTTTCTACTGTGACAATTCAATTGCAATTAGTATCTCGAAAAACCTTGTGCAACACTCAAGAACCAAGCACATAGATATAAGACATCACTTCATAAGAAATTTGGTTTGAAACAAAGGTTGTGTCTCTGCAATA
Organism: Juglans microcarpa x Juglans regia; assembly: GCF_004785595.1. Taxonomy (NCBI): domain Eukaryota; kingdom Viridiplantae; phylum Streptophyta; class Magnoliopsida; order Fagales; family Juglandaceae; genus Juglans; species Juglans microcarpa x Juglans regia. The sequence continues at coordinate 16,798,360 of NC_054597.1, read as the reverse complement.
CGTTAACACCGAGCACAGACTGGCCGATTTGTTCACTAAACCTTTAGATGGTCTAAGGTTTGAATTTCTAAGGAAGGTCATTGGTGTGTGTGACATGCTCTAATTTTTTTTAAATAATAATAATAAAAAAAAGAAAAAAGAAAAAAAGGGGTGCTTGTTTTTGCTTGTTTCTCCAAAAACTTCATGTTGTTTTCATTTTGAAAGGTACAAGTTTTTTGAGTGTACCGGGTCTTTGAGCTTTGTGACTCCACCAATTCATTTTGTTGGAATCGAGGTAGATCTTGTCTGGTATGTATTTTTTATTTTGATGCACAATTCTTAAGGAAGGCAACACAAGGATTCTATTCTTTGCACTGAAAGGAATTTAAATCTGACCTCTTAACAATTTGGTGACAACATGCATATACTCATACAATGCCAAATGAAAGGGGAAGTCTATGCCTTGAATTGACTAAAACTAGTAAAACCTAGTACCCAATCGAAAAAGGTCTCCTCTTGCCATGCATTAAGGTTGATTCTTATAGAAAAAGTCGGGTGTTCAAAATTCATTGCGGAAAAAGATGAACACTCATACATGGATCTAAACTCTAAAAGTCATTGTAGAAAAAATCGTTGTCTCAATCATTGTGGAAAAATATGAACAATACAAAATGGACATATAAAGTGAATATGGCTTTGTGCTTGGAGGGAGTTGCTTTTTCAGGTGTCTACGCTTTAGTATAAAGTTTGACCTTCAAGGAAAGTTCACCTTTATTGGAGCAAACTTGAAAAAAATTATAAAAGAAAATAGGAGTACAGAAATGAAAGAAAAATAATGAAAGTATTTTGGAAAGTTTTTTTCCTCACTCACACACACATGAATTCTTGGCAGGTCATCAATTAAGAAAAATACTCAACTGTGAAGACTGACCAATAAGGAATACTTCTCCTAAATAAATGGAAAAGTGTTAAGTGTAACAAAGCTTGGACAAGGAAATTACTCAAAAAAGGCCCAAGCTTTGTGAATAAAAAAAAAAAATGATATTTTTGCTTTTCTGATTCTTTAAAATTATTTTCTCTCTTAATTTTTTTTTTTTAAAAAATGGGGGGCATGAGTAACTGAAATTGGAGTGGGGTGTTACCTCTAAAACATGCTCTACGTGTTGGAAAAAGAGGGGTCCGTGTGCATGGCACGTTCTAGGCCTTGGGTGGGAAATGAAAAAGCTACTTTGCATCATTAATTGCACGTCAATCACTCTTAATCACCCTTCAACCTTTATTTTCTCTTCCATTCACTCTGATCATCTTTTCCAATACATTCTTAGAGAGAAATGCATCTTTTTCAATATGTACATCTCAAGAAATTTGGGTTTATCTTCCGCACAAAATCAAGGTAAGTCTTCTCTTTAGAATGTATTTCTTAAGTTTTCATTGCTTTAGAACTTTTTTTAGGGTTCTCTCAGTCTCTGATTCCTTAAAAATATCTGAAATCCTTAGGGTTTTGGAAACCTAGTTGGCTTAGAACTTGAACACCTTCTTGAAGGGGTTAAACATGACTTTGAAAGCATTCGAGGTTGGTAATTGATGGAGAAGATAACGAACAAAGGCTGCATGTGAGTCTATTTGGCTATTTTTCTCAATGTCGTTGTCGTCCACCCTGTGCTACATTGATTCTGTGCTTAGGTCTAGATATTTTTCGCAACTGGTAAAAATCACTGAACATTTATGTGTTTTTCGGATAATTTTCTAGAAACACGTGTGTGCTTGGATTATTATTATTTTTTGAATTATCTTCACATTCTTGGCCCTGTTACGTCGATATTTTGGGAGAAAAGTGAATCTGGTTACTTTGTTACATTGTGTATTTATCATGCATAGAAAGTTTTTTTTTTTTTTTTTTACAGATGAAATACAAGTCGATTGCAAAGAAAACAAAGTTTGATAGCAAAGCAACTCTAGTACATTCCTCCAACGAGGAGGAATCTGATTCTCATATGAGAACTCCAATGAACTCCCCTAAAAAATCCAAGGCGGCAGGTAAAGGATCTGTCCCTTCAAAAGGAGTGGGGAGTACATCAAAGACTCCTACCAAAGGACCAAAACCGCCAAAGTTTGTAAGTGAGGAGGCAGAGACAATCTACAAGATTGTGTTCTCCAAGATGAATGTTCTTGGAGAACGAGAGGTAACTCTAAGTGATGTGAATGACCCTGCGTTTGAATTTATTACTCACATATTTGTTGACAGAGGATGGGAGAAATTATTGAGGGAGCCGTTGCCCCCTATATTGAAATTGTTAGGCAATTTTATGCTAACGCTTTATTGAGTGTGGACAACAACTTCATTACATCCACTGTTAGGGGTGTTGACATGATTATAACTCCTGAGATTATTAGAAAGTTCTATGATCTCCCTAGTGTGGAAAACCTAGGTTTCCCATGCAAGGGTATGGGGACCCCATCAAAAGCCCAAATGAAATATTTATTTTCTGGGTCCAACGGACCAACATGACCCTCAAAGATTCATAGACTCTCTATGGAGTCAATGCTTCCCAAATATAGATTTATTGCCAAAGTTGTATTGATAAATTTTGGCCCATCACTAGGCATACTGAGCTGACAATTGAAAAAGTCCAGTTTATGTATGCTCTAGTTAAAAGTGTACCTATAGATCTTCCCTCCCATATTATTGATGTGATTTCCAAGGCCAGGGCTAACATGACAGACAAGGACAATCTTCCATTTGGAGGACTCATCACTAAGTTGGCCAGAAATGCTAAAGTTCCTTTAAGGAGCACAGAGGTCACAGTGAAGATGTATGAGAAGATCTCCTCTAAAATAGTCACCAAGTCAGAAGTTGTGGTTAGTGGAAAGAAAATAAGCCACGCTGAGGCATCCACATCTTCCCATCCTGCCCCAGGAAAATCCACCGAAGTGATTGAACAACTTCAGATGTTGCAATCAAAATTTGATTCTTTTGTGGATAAATGAGAAGAAAAAATGGGAAAAATGGAACAAATGCTAGCAAACCTGCAGGACAAGTCAGAAAAGGTGAATGATAGGCTGCAACAAGTTGTTCTGGACGTGAATCAGATTCTGAAGATAGTAAATACACCTGAAGAAGAAGAAAAATCAAATTCTGACTGATGCTGACAACACATAGGGGGAGATGGGATGAATCTGTCAACACAGGGAGCAGCAGGGCAGTGCCGACAGATTGCAGACACCACCACCACCACCTTTTATTAATTTTTCTTTTTGAAAAGTTTCTTTTGGTTTGCATATTGCACAATTATTTGCTTTTATTATTTTGGTTTCACTTGCTACATTAAACTGACATGTGTGTGGTTATGTTAAGACTCATTATGATACTTCAAATATTTTGCCTATGATGAATTTTTTATGAAGTATGACTTTCTATATGAGATCTTTGTTGGTGGTTTGGTCAGTTGGTTTTGCGGGTTTAAATCACATTCATCCGATATGTATTTTGTCATCAGTCAGCCAAAGGGAGATATTGTAAATGTAATTTATGTTTGGCTAGGATTAGATGACTCTGTATTTAAATCGAATTATGGATGAATGTAATTTTAAATAGGACTCTAGAATTGCATCTGATAAGGATAAGTGTTTGAATTGCAACTCTTAACAAATATTGTTAATATTATAAGAAAAGAGTCTACAAGAGTCATATGTATGTTACGAGTTTAAGAGTTAGTTGAAGAGATAAAAATGCAAGCTTTATTGAAGAAACTGAAACTGATTAGAACTCGATGCAATCTAGAAGAAGTGATCCCAGTCCGAGATGCTCGCAAATAGTGAACAACGTATCTGATTGAGATTCTGGATAAACCTGTCAGCATAATCCTTCTCAAAATCAATCACATCATTGCCTATTTGTAGAGGAGTTGGTTGAGGGTTTCAAGACACTTGAACAACACATATTCACAAATATTGAGAGCTTGAAGATCTGGGTAGAACTTCAAGAGATCGTGCAAGAAAAAATTCTTGAGAGAAGGATTTTTGAAAAAGCTCAATTCATGGGATTGAGTGAGAGCATACTCTGAGGGAGAGTTGCCATGTTTGAGTTCAACCACTGGAGGTTCCAATAGGAAAGAAGAAGATTGAAGTGTTAGAGGTTTTGACTACCTACTGTGGTAGAAGCCAAGCGGGTTGCGTGTCTTTAGTAAACGTGTCTAGTTACAAAGGTTTTGTAAACGTTTTACTTGTAATACTCTTAATTGATAAAATTGGTTTTCTTGGGTTTGGTTGCCCCGTAGGGTTTTACTTTTGAGAAGTTCTTCAAATAGTTTTTCTCCGTAACCAAATTATTGTGTTAATGCTCTTAATATTTTATATTGGTTACTAATCCGTACTAATAGCTATTATTTAGCATTAACGTAAATAATCAGAGGTACTTGGATAATTTAAAAAAGGATACTAAAATGAAATGAAAGATGCAATAACTGATGCACCATACATGTAAACGTAATTTAAACATGGTTTTCTTTCAAACACATGAATGTTCGATCAACATTCCTTACATCATACAGTAACTAAAAAACATATGCAATAGAATTCACAATTAACCTACTAATCTATTCATGCATAACTTAATTATAACTAGCCTTTCACTTATTTTATTGTTATCTTATTGGCCAACCCACGTTAACCTAGTGTGCAAAGTTGTGCACTAATCTCATTGCCTGTGGACACAAAGGGAACCGCTTAAGTTATTATAGCACACTCTGGTGGACCACAACCTTAACTAAGGGCTTTGTGTGGTTTGCACATGCATCTATCTTTAAATTGCATTGGTACCATGCATGTCATATGCCATTTCTTAACACTTGGGTTGTATTTAAGAACACAAGCATTTTCAGATACTCTTAAATATTTTCGGATATTTTCTTTCCAAATATCACTAAAAAATAAACATTTTTAATTTTAAATCTTCAACTTTTTCATCTATTTATTATCTAATCATTACAACTTTTTCAAACTCCCAAGCAATACAAAGAAAACAATACAAGTTTTTCAAATTAAAAAAAAAATACATTAAAAATATATATTCAAATAATTTTTTAACATATAAATTTTTATTCAATTTTTTTTTTCTCATTTCCCAAAATCCAATAAAACATTTTAACTCAAATTATTTCACTATTATTCACAACTATTTTGAGATATTCCAATTATATATCCAAACGAGTTATTCATCATTCTTATTCTTATCTTGGCATATCTTATCACGTGAGAGTTTTCAATCTTGATATATATGTAGCATGATATATGAAATGCTTCTGATCATATAATACATGTAATGACGTGACTAAAACATAAATGGCATAACGAAGTAATAATTGACATCAAAACATAGCATGGCAATATAGCATAATAGTGTGAATGATAAAATAACATGCCTTCGTAATTAGAAAGCATATGCTATGCGATTAACATAACTTATTACTATATTACTAAAATGGGACTCTCAAGAATGGACTTTAGATACTATAGTAATTAAAAAGACTTCGTTTATTTAGTATGAAAGCGAACAATCATGCTACTTACCTCGTATTCAGTGACGGGGTGAGGATGGGCTGACGAGGTGAGGAGGGCTCAGGTGGCCATGCCCCAAGGCTCTGGAAAAAAATTATTCCTGAAAAATTAAACTATGGTAATTAATTTTTTTTCTTATTTTACTTTAAAAAATTAAAATTAAATAAAATATACATCTCTTCTAAGTTTTGTAATTATCTGAGTAAAACATATTTAACAAAAACTCTCACGTTCACTGAAATTTATATTAGTGCTATAATTTATTTAGTGAAATAAAAACTTTTTAAATATATATAATGCTATAACTTATTCATTGAAATTGCTGCAACTTTAATAATGCTCCCAAGTGTAGGATTATCGCATAGTAATAACTCGGTGGGTCAGAGATCAAATCCACAGGGAAGGGTGTAGATTTGCAATCCAAAGTAAGAAAATCAAATAGAACAAGAAAACTTAATAGAAAAGATTATCAAGGGTTGATTGGGTTGCTGAAAAAAAAACCAAAACTATGGAGAAAAACATCAATATCTTAAAACACTAAGGTTTCGAGATTCACACGCAATGCATCTAATGATAGTTTTAACAATCTATTTTATAACTCAACTAAAATTCATACGAATGATGATCTTAGTCGGATGATTTAGCCAATAAAGCACATATTACTTTTTAAAGATAGTTTCATGAATTGGATTGATTTTAGGCAAAACAAACCTAAAGGATTTATGCACAGGGAATCCTAAGCATTCAACGTGTCCGGAGTCTACGATAAATCAAGAAATTATATAGAATGAATCTCCTTTCTAGAATGGTAAATCAATCAGAAAAAGTCAAATGTTAAACATAAAAACTATAAACAGATTATTAAGAACATACCAAAAGATGGTTGAGCTATACCCTTCACCTTAGCAAGGTGTTTGGCAATCCATCAATAAAAGAAAATAAAATAATAAACTAAAATTATTCCTTGCCTCCTTCCACTCAATTCCCCCAATGATACGCTTCTCTCCGGTATAAAAAAGAAGCCTTAACGTTTTCTTGATTCTCGCCTAAAAAATTGCTCAGATTGATAGCCGCGTACGTGCTTCAATAGTTAGAATTTAGACATCCTTATCAGATACAAATTTGTATCCCTTTAAGATAGTTTTTTAGCATATCAAGAATCCCATCAATCGAATGTGTGAGTAGAAAGTTAAGATCAACATTAAGGTCTGTCCAGGCTGTCTTCTAGTGCGTTTCGAACTTAGACTTTTTACGATTTTCTTTTGTGATTTCTTTCTTTTTTCTTGATCCAAATTACTCTCAAATCCTACAAAGAAACATATTTATGCATTAAGATTCATTTTAAGCACAAATTTAAGAAAATAACATTATTCTAAAACCAGTTCTTCTATATACCACCGACTAGCACAACCGTTGGGAAATCGGCTAACATGTATATTAAAAAAAAAAAAAAAAACCGAAAATGAAAACAAAACATAACGAAAACGGAGGGATAATTTCAGTTTTGGGAAGTTGGAGATCACGTCGTCTGGAAGAAGGAGAGAAAAGCTCTACTTTGCTCGATCTACTCTGTAGATAGACACTTTCTTCATCAAACGAGCCCTGTCATTCATAGCTTTTGGATGCACACTAGGCCCTGAGAGTACTTGGACGAAAAAGAAGAGCATAGCATTTCGAATCTGCTAGACTAGAAAAAATGGTGAACAAATTATGGAGAATTATCCCAAGACCACTCCTGGAAACCGTGCTGAACAACCATACCCAGCACCACCGCGTCCCCCAACCACTGATCCTCCACGGCCCTCGCAGTGTTGGCAAGACCACCCTCATACTTGAATGTAAAAAATCCTCTACGCATTCTTTGTAATTTTTGTTCAATTTCGTTCAATGTTTCTTGCTTTATTTTCTAGCTTTACTCGGCGAGTGGAACAAAGGGATAAATATTGCTGGAGTGAACCAAAGCGGGAGAGGCAGAGACGAAGTTTGGAGTGAGTTTCGAAACAGAGGGAAGGAGTGAAAGGGAGTTTCATTCAAAATGTGTCGTTTTCACTTCACATTCAAAATGCCCGCGTCGTTTCACTTGCCACGGGGGCAAGGGTTCCCCCTCGGTTACCCAAGACGGTTGCAGATAGACTTTTTCTTCTAAAACAACCTATAGTATGAATGAATTAACCTAAACTAAATATAATAAAGCTATCTACTAATGAGATAAATGTGCAAAACTAAGCAATTATCAGAAATACAAAACTTAGTTTATAGTTTAGTTATATTACCTCTTTTATATATTTCCTATATAGTCGTTTCTATAGTTCAACCTCTCATTTTGATTTCAATTTATGAAAAACTTTAATGTAAAATTACTAGCATTTATGAAAAAATACAAATTTGAAATTTATTTACTTCTTTCTTATTGTTTTTTTTTTTTTTTTATCACGTCGTTCATCAAGATATTTTTAAAAGATCTCAATTTAACTATTTACTTCAAACTATATCCTGTCCCTCCAAATTTATATAGTCTTGACTTCGCCCCTGAGCGCGCGTATCGTGAGTCCAATATTTCAATTGTATAGTTGGAAACCGAAATAAAATAAACATAATGTCACTTTTCAACATTTAATATCTAAGTTAAAGGAACAAACTTTCACCCAGAACTCGTGACTGATCCTCGATCTCTACCCGATAAAAGTTGTACCTAAAAATAGACCTTTCTCTATTGTTACACCTTATATATATTTGCATGGCCTGACAGCTTGGTTCATACCTCAATTAACCTGTAAAATTCATTTAACTATAATGCATGCCAAATGCGCGCGCGCGCACACACATATATAAATTATATACACTAAAATGATATATATTCACAAAATAAGAGCAGCCATTGATAAACTTTGGTAAGAGAATTAGGGTTGTAGCACGTACAACATGTATCTAACAAGTAAGCTCTTATACAATTTATAGTTTAATTTTCCATAATTCAACATTACAGTACTCAGTCATCTACCGTACCAAACAATACTCCCAAGCTTAACCTTAATTTTAGAAGAAAGAGAGAATTTATACCCAAAAACAGTAACTGCACCAACAAGAAGTAATCCCAGCCACCAAAGTCAGGTGCAACAATGTACACATTCAGAAGAAAATGAGCATTTTTTTTTTTGAGTGAAATCCAAAAAAGGAAAATTAAGAAAATGAGTTGGCAATTAATTAGCAGCCCACTGTTGTCCAATTTTGTGCAGGTGGCAAGAGGATCAAAACTGGTTAAAATGTCGGCAAATCTGTCACGGGAAAATCTCCCAAGCTCGTTTGTTTTTACAAATGAGATGAGTTGAGATTAAAATTAAAAGTTAAATAAAATATTATTAGAATATATATTTTTAATATTATTTTTATTTTGAGATTTGAAAAAGTTGAATTGTTTATTTTATTTTATGTAGAAATTTAAAAAAATTATAATGATTATATGAGATAAGATGAGATGAGTTGATAGGAATTGTGAAAGCAAATGAGACCTAAATCTCATCCTCGAGTTAATATATATGTGTATCTGAATCAAATATGTAAGAGTACTTGTTTCTCATCATGTGTTCCTCACGCTTTCAGGTAGCTTCATTCTTTGTGGGGTGAACCCAAAAGCAATTTGACCATCGAGATATACTTTTGTTGCGTAGAACGGCCTACGCCTTCTATATATCTATACTAATACTTCTACTCTTCATAGGTGAGATCGTCCCATATCCGGAGAGGCTCCTATTAACACGAGTTGGGGTATGAGACGTACTTTCGGTGCATAGAAATGTAGAATACATGATCGTGATCAATCGCCAATAACTGAGCTGAAAGTTTAGGTCTACGTACCTTGAGCTCAACTTGCCATGCATTTTCCGTGAACCTCGTGATCCTTTCATCAATTCAACTTTTACGAACACCTTTCTCCCAACCTCAAACTCTAACTACTCGAAATTATCCAATAAAACTTCAGTTACTTCCATAAAATATTGGACAATTGACACCATTCAAAACCATCCACTTAGCATCATCGAGCCTTAAAATAAGCTCTTGGGCCTATGAGCCCAATGATGATTGTAATATATCATGAATTAGACTTATTATTTTTCATCTTCTTATTATTCTATTCTTTTATTCACTTCGTTCATTTTTGTATCACATGATAGTCACATGTTATTTTATTTCTTCATGTATTCCTATAAATAGTGCTATTGTACACGGATGTAAAAACACTTTACATTTTATTTTTTTCACTTCAATTCCAGAAGCTTCTTTCCATTTTGTCTCGAGCTTTGGTCTACTAGGGTTTTCACCCTTTCTCGTGTTTTGCTAGGGTGTACTTTACATGGTATCAGACGTCCTTTTATCTTGCTTCTATGGCGCCGTCTCATAAATCTATCTCCGAGGATGCCACTTCCCATTTCTTTCTTCATTCTAGTGACAGTCCTGGTGTTCTCTTGGTTACGCAACCTCTTCTCGGTGAGAACTACCATGCCTGGTCTCGCTCGATGACTATGGCTCTCTCGGTGAAGAACAAGCTTAGATTTGTTGATGAATCAATTATTAAACCTTCGGATTCAACAGATTCTCTTTTCTCTCTATGGCTCCGATGTAATAATATGGTGATATCTTGGATCTTAAACTCTGTTTCTCCTGAAATTTCTTCTAGTATCTTGTATATTAAAACTGCCTGTGAGATCTGGTTGGATATTAAGGAACGATTTTCTCAGAAAAATGGACCTCGCATTTTTCAGTTACAGAAATCGATTTCCTACATTTCTCAAGGTTCTTTGTGTGAGTAACTATTTTACTCATCTTAAAGGGCTTTGGGATGAACTTACTAATTACAAGCCTTTTTCTGCTTGTTCTTGTGGAGCTGTACAAACGTTGAACCATTATGTTCAACAAGAATGTGTTTTACAATATCTGATGAGATTGAATGAATCTTTTGCACATGCTCATGCACAGATTCTACTTATGGAGCCCCTGCCTCCTTTTAGTAAAGTTTTTTTCTCTTATTTTACAAGAGGAACAACAATGAGAAATATCTTATGTTTCTCTCCCCTCTGTTGATTCACATATTTTTGTTTCTCAAAATGATGCAACTAGATCTTTTAAATCATTTTCTAAGAAGGATAGACCAGTTTGTAAGCATTGTGGAATTACTAGTCATGTGGTTGAAAATTGTTACAAGTTGCATGGCGTTTCCCTAGGCTATAAACCGAAACAGAGGCAACAATCTATGACTAATAATGTTGTCCTCAGTGATAGCAATTCCTCGACTGTTTCTCCCTTTTCATTGACTGAGGATTAGTATCAGCAACTTCTAAATTTGCTTCATCATTCTAAATCTGTTGATGAAGTTCCTTCTATTGTCAATGCAGTTGTGTCACATAATTTTTCTGGAAATAATACTCATTCTATTTTTTGTTGTTGCTCAATCTGTTCCTTTTAATCCCAATTCTTGGATTCTTGATACTGGAGCCACTGATCATATGGTTCCTTCTATTGATTGCATTACTTCCATTACCACTCTTTTCAGTTCATTTTTCAAAATACTTCAATTGGTACACGCAAGAAATAAGCCAATTCAGCAGCTTTTTGCTCAATTTCTTGTGGAGTCAAATTCTCATCAGTACGAGTCAAGGGAATAGCCCCATGGCCTCTGATTTCCATATAAAGGACATGACGAGCATAAATACCCTCTTTAACTTCTATTCTGATGGACTGGATGTCTTTCATAAGGAATTGGAGTAAGATGCGACGATTTTTTCCAGGAAATCCCCAACGAAAAATATACACTATTCCTTCTTTTCTATCAAATCGATCATAACCACTACCTACAGTTCTGTTAATGCCTTTATGAAGCTTCCTAATGGCCAATCTGTGTTTGTTACACATATTGGTTCTATGTCCATTTCTGAACATCTTGTTCTATATGTTCCAACTTTTAAATTCAAATTAATATCCATTAACAAGTTAACACAATCACTAACTTGCTGCTTTTTGTTTTCCTTTGATACTTGTCTAATACAGGACCTGATAGGGGTGATACCCGCCCCCTACGGGGCGGGGCCACCCCTCCCCCGCCCCCCGCCCCCGCATATGCGGGGGTGGGGAATTTCTCCCCGGACCCCAGTCCGTTGGGCCGGGGTGCGGGGGTGGACCCCCACCCGTCCGCACCCCCCGCCCCCATACTGGGCCTTAGGCCCAGTACATTTTTCTGGGCCCTAATTGGCCCAGAATCGGTTTTTGGGCCACTTTGGGCCCAGAATTCGTTTTTGGGCCATTTGAACCCATTATTTAGATTAAAAAGTATATAGATTTAAAAACAGGAAAAAAAAATATATATAAGGGATATATAGAATCATACATTGAACTATTACGTTATTAACTAATTAAGTAGTAATCATCACTAAGGTAGTAAGGCACTATGCTAAAATATTTTGTTCACAATTATACAAATTAAGAGAACTAATAAACTATTACACTATTACAAACTCCTCTAAAAGAAATAAATATTACAAATTATACAATTAACTATTGTAGCAACATTACAATTAATTATAAATTAATAAAATCATAATTTTTCAATTTGATCAATTTGATTTTGGGGTGGAGCCGTAGCGGTGAGTTCACTGAGTGGTGAGTTATGTCGATTGCTGTGAGACTAAAAATCAAGATCATAAAAGTCAATAAGTTATAAAACCTGAAATATTAATAAGTTAAAAATAAAACAAATTAGAATTAAAAAGTTATAAAGATGAAACGAAATTTTAAATGCAAAAAACAATTATGGAAGAAATTGTGCAAACCATGACAATGGTGGGTCGAATACAAAGTCATACTGCATCGGAGGTAGCCGTAGATTGGCTTTTTTTAAGTCTCATCCGCCATTTTTTTAAGTCCAATTTCTAGCCTAGATTGGCTTTTGTCTTGTAATGATCTTAATATTGGACTTTTTTTGCATTGCTCTTCTAAGTGCACCTTTAATTGTGAGGTGCCATGTTTCCTATAGTGACATCCATAAAATTTTTCACAATAGTTACACTTGGCTTGGGGGTTACTTGAGTCACCACCCTCTAGTTTGGTGAAATGACTCCAAACTATTGAAGCAGGTTTCTTGTTGGGCTTGGGGGCGGGGCAAGGTGCCGTAGGGCTTGGGGTAGGGGTTTGAGTAGGAGGGGTAGGTGTAGGTGTAGGGGTAGGGGTAGGGGTGCCCTCGGCCTGGAAAGGAGAGCTCGCACTAGAATCTGCTGGCATATCTATGAACTCAAGCAAACAACAAATCTGAAATTATAGAAAACATAGCAAATATATAATGAACATAAAAAAAAATTAGAATAAAAAATTAGACCATATAATTCATCAAACAATTGTAAAAAATTTAAAGTCATAAATTTTAGGCATTAAAAAGACACATTAATTATTCAAGTTATAAAAAGACTTATAGTGGTTTTAGTTATTTTTATTGTACTATTTTAATTATTTCTCCGAACTCAAAACAGACAAATTTGAACCAACATATTAAGAAAAATGATCACATCCGAGCATATTAAATTAAATACAATACAATAAAAATGAAACGTCTAGAAATCAACTCAAAATAAGGGATGAGATGTTGATATGAATGGATAATAATGATTATGGTATTTCGAAATTTGTTGAGGGCTTTGTCTTGTCACCCTAAATGCTTTCTTTTTACTAAAACAACATGTTTATGCAAATTCTCTTTTGTGTTCAAATGAATTTGACATTCATAATATATATATATATATATATATAACTTGAAAGACTATAAGGCATAAGCATAGCAACTATATAAATTATAATGAACATAAAAAAAAAAAGTAGAATAAAAAAAAGTACCACTTGACATTCATAATTTCATATATATATATATATATTTCATCTTAATTCATTATATTGAATTTCGAAATACCCTAGTGCATTCTTTTTTTTTTTTTTTTGTTCAATTTGGTAGGGAACATCAAATTCTGTTTTTAAACCCCTAAATTAATTTTTTAAACCCCTAGTGCATAGCAATTTTAAAGATTAAACCCCTAAATTAATTTAGGGGTTTCAAAGATTAAAACCCCTAAATTAATTTAGGGTATTTCGAAACCTTAAATTAATTTAGGGCTTTCAAAGATTAAAACCCCTAAATTAATTTAGGGTTTCGGATTGGGCTCTTTAGGGTATTTCGAAACCCTAAATTAATTTAGGGGTTTCAATGATTAAAACCCCTAAATTAATTTAGGGTTTCGGATTGGGCTCTTTAGGGTATTTCGAAACCCTAAATTAATTTAGGGGTTTCAAAGATTGAAACCCCTAAATTAATTTAGGGTTTCGGATTTGAGCCCTAAATCTTTGAAACCCCTAAATTAATTTAGGGTTTCGGATTGGAGCCCTAAATTAATTTAGGGCTCCAATCCGAATTAATTAGACACAATAATATTGAGATTGAAAACCCCTAAATTAATTTAGGGTATTTCGAAACCCTAAATTAATTTAGGGGTTTCAAAGATTGAAACCCCTAAATTAATTTAGGGCTTCGGATTGGGCTCTTTAGGGTATTTCGAAACCCTAAATTAATTTAGGGGTTTCAAAGATTTAAACCTCTAAATTAATTTAGGGTTTCGGATTGGAGCCCTAGACACAATAATATTGAAATTCAGTGATTTACACATATTATATAATGCAAAAAAAAAAAAAAAAAATCACAGCACACAATTCACGGGTCACGGGAGGCATTCAAAATTCCAAAGATCAAACCACATGCACAATCTAAACTCCACAGCACACAATTCACAAAATCCCATCCTCCATCTTCGATAAACCCCATCCTTCCTCCAATCTCCATTAAATATGTATATAAAAAAAAAAAATTGAAGTGTCGAATTTGGGTTTCTTACCTTCGGGGATGAAGAGAGAGGAACTGGGTGCGAGTCCGAGTCGTGCGACGGGGATGGCGATGCAGATAGATAGACCGGGCGGCGGCTCACGGCTGCGAGAAGTAACTCAGAGAGAGAGAGAGGCGAGAGCGAGGCTGCGAGAGTGAGAACTGAGAAGAAGAGAAATGAGAAATCGGGGCTCGGCAGAGGCAAGAAGGGGGGCTGGGTAAGGGTTTCAGTTTTAATTTTAAACCCAGGCATGAAACGACGTCGTTTCATGCCTGGGTTTTTTTTTTTTTTTAATATATATGTAAATAACGTATAATATATAATATAATTATATATAATTATAATTATATATATATAATAATATCCGGGCGGGGCGGGGCGGGGTATATCCGGGGCGGGGGTCACCCCAGCTCGCCCCCGCCCCCGCCCCCTGATGTTGTCCCAGATGCGGGAGGGTGGCCCCGCCGCCCGCATCTGACGGGCGGGGTGATCCGCCCCGCCTAACGGAGGCGGGGCGGAAGCGGGTCGGGGCAGCGGGGGCGGGGCCCCGCTACCCACCCCTAGGACCTGATTCGTTGGAGGCTGGTTGGAGTGGGTAGATTGCAAGGAGGCCTCTATATACTACAATAGTCAGGTCTTTCTGTTTCTGAATCTAATTTTTTTTTCTAGTACATATGCTGCTTGTTTACCTGAAACAATATCTTCACATGTTTGCTCAATTTCTTCCAAATGCTCTAGTTATGAGCTTTGACATAATAAACTTGGTCATCCTTCTAATTCTAAGATGCTATTTGTGAATAATTTTGCTCCTAAATTGATTGTTCCTTGCACTCCTTGCATGATTTGTCCTTCAGCTAAACAAAGGAAGTTACCTTTCCCTAATAATGTTCATATGTCTGTTGTCCCATTTGTTTTTGTTCACTGTGATGTTTGGGGACCTTATGCTGTACCTACTGTTGAAGGTTACAAATATTTTCTGACTATTGTTAATAATTCAACTTGTGCTACATAGCTTTATCTTCTTAAACATAAATCTAAAGTTTCACATACTTTTAGAGTTTTTTAATAAAATGATTAAGACACAATTTCATTTACAAATAAAGTCACTTCGCATTGATCATGGCACTGAATTTTTCTTTGCTTCTTTTTTGTATTCTAAAAGGCATCATACATTAGGATAGTTGTGTTGAAACTCCTCAACAAAACTCTATTGTAGAGAGAAAGCATTAACACATTCTTAATGTAGTTAGAACAATGATGATTCAATCTCATCTGCCTATTAATTTTTTGGGATGATCCTGTTTTAACAACAACTTACCTCATTAATAGGCTTCCTACTCCTTCAAATCATAAATCTCCTTTTGAGCTTTTATTCAAATCTTCTCCTTCTTATACTCATTTAAGAACTTTTGGTTGTTTTTGTTTTGCTTCAACTCTACAGAGATCTCGAACCAAATTTGATTATAGAACTCGAACTTGCATTTTTCTTCGTTATCCTTTTGGCATAATAGGTTATAAACTTCTTGATTTAAAAACAAATCAATCTTTTATTTCAAGAAATGTTGTTTTTCATGAACATAATTTTCCTTTTAATTCTCAAAGCAATATTGATTTTTCTTCTATTTTTCATAAACTAGTTGAATGTTGAACTTTAGATTCTTTAACTATACCTTCAACAACATCCTCTGTTGATTTATCTCTTAGTTTTTCTTCACCTTCTCATCCAAATGATTCTTCACCATCTGTTGGTTCTTCAACTTCTCATTCCAATGATTCTTCACCTTCTATTGATAATTCTTCCCCACAGCCTCATGTCACTGTTCCATTACCTTCTGATCTTCCTAAAAGATCTTCTAGAATAAGAAAGGTGGTTACTTGCAGAATTTTCATTGCAATTCTTCTTCTACACATTCTACATCAGATCCTTCAACAATTTTTGATTCATTAGGTTCTTCTTTATTTTTGCCTTCATCTCCCAAATATGATATTTTCAATTTTTTACCTTATGCTAATCTTTATCCTTCACACAAGTCCTTTCTCATGTCCATTTCTGCCGATACTGAACCTGAGTTCTATCATTAAGCTGTTAAGTAATCTCATTGGAGAGATGCCATGTCAGCTGAGATTACAGCTTTGGAAATTAATAATATATGGATTGTTACTTCTTGACCTCTTGGTAAAAAGCCTATGGGTTGTAAATGGGTGTATAAGATCAAGTATCGTGCTGATAGTTCAATGGAAAGATATAAGGCAAGGTTGGTTGCCAAGGGTTATACTCAAACTGAAGAGTTGGATTATTATGAAACTTTTTCGCCTGTTGCTAAAATGGCTACTGTTAGAACTCTTTTGGCCATTACTGCTGTGAAAGGTTAGGATCTTACACAGCTTGATGTGAATAATGCTTTTTTGCATGAGGATTTATTTGAAGAAGTAGACATGATGTTACCTCCTGATTTCCAGAGTGAAATCACTCTATGGCTAGAAACAAGCCTCACGACAGTGGTTCTCCAAGTTTTCAACTTCTATACTCAGTATGGGTTTTTAACAATCCAAATATGATTATTCCCTTTTTACTAAGACAAAGTGTTCCTTTTTGAATGCCCTTCTTGTCTATGTAGATGATATTCTCATTGCTAGTAATGATATGAAATCTGTTGAGTTTTTAAAGTCATTGCTTAATGAAAAGTTTTAGCTTAAGGACATGGGTAAGCTCAAATATTTCCTTGGTTTGGAAGTGACTCGGTCTCCTGCTGGCATTTCTCTGTGTCAAAGAAAATTTTCTTTGGAAATTCTTTAAGATGCTAGTTTACTTGCTTCTAAACCAGTTACTTTTCCCATGGAACAAAACATTAAATTGAGTAAGGATGTGGGAGACTTGCTGCCTGATCCTATAGTTTACAGAAGACTTGTAGGTCGACTTCTTTACCTCACATTAACTCGGCCATACTTATGTTACTCTGTCAATAGGCTTAGACAATACATGGCTCAACCTATGCATCCTCATTTACAAGCAGTCTACAGAATTTTACAATACATCAAAGGCACTCATGGCCATGGTCTTTTCTTTCCTGTTGCAAATACACTATCCCTCAAAACCTTTGCTGATTCTGATTGGGCTTTTGGTCCTGACAATAGAAGATCTACAAGTGGCTATTGTGTTTTCCTTGGAGATTCTTTGATTTCATGGAAGACAGAGAATCATACCATTGTTTCTAGGTCTTCTGCAGAGGCTAAGTATAGATCCATGACTTCTACCACTTGTGAAATCATTTGGTTTTTTACTCTCTTGTGTGACTTTGGTATTTCTCATCCTCATAGTGCTCAAATTTTTTGTGATAGTCAGGTTGCTATACACATTGCTGCCAATCAAGTATTCCATGAACGAACAAAGCACATTGAGCTGGATTGTCATTTCATTCCGGAGAAAATTCAAGTTGGCATTGTCAAGACTTTCCACCTAGCTTCCAGTCATCAACTTGCTGATGTGTTAACTAAATGACATGAACCCGCAGGAATGAAATCCCTTGAACCCACAATCAATTTGAAAACTCACCTAAGAAAGTCAAAGTCAAGTCAACGGATGGAGAACCTAGACTCGTTGAGAACGCGTTTCAAGAACCTAAATTATATTAAAATCTAGACCCTTTAAAGAACCTGTCTCAAGAACCCAGATTACAAGGAGGAACGTCACAAAAGTTGTGATTTACCTTTAATAAGTTCAAAATTTCAATCAAGAACTAGAGGAGATAAATTCAACTCATAATGAATAAATTCATCAAATTTCATAAACTGATTAAAATGAGCCTACAAAGAGTATTTAAAGCAAAACCTAATCAAACCCTAGCAAAAATAAATCCCCATCTTCCAAAAATGCCCTTAAGTGAATAGTGCCGCATCTATAATACGGCTACAGTATTCGCTACAGTAAAACCCTAACCCTAGTTCAATAAAATGTCCCTTGTGTGAATAGTGCCTCATCTACAGTGCGGCTACAGTACTCGCAATAGTAAAACCCTAACCCTAATTCAATAAAATAATAACTTTCCCAACATGCACTTGCATAGACCAAATGAATTAAACAAGTTGAAAGCCTTCAAGTATCCAAAGCCTTTAAGTCATGTTGTTGCTTTCTTCCATAGCTTATCAAATGAATCAAAACTGGATCTTCATCCTTCAAGCCCATCTTGAATGTTGGGCTTTTGCTAAACTCGTCCCAAGTGGATTGCATCAATACTTGCATTGCCTCCTTGATCTTCTTGGCTCTTGACCTTGCAATTGGCCCATCTGGAACTTACAAAAGATCTTTAAGACTAGGTCCATGTTGGTGCCCGTCATTCCCCCTCTCCTCAAAAGGATTCGACGTCGAATCTCCACTTGGATCAAAGGGAAAAAAGGTTAGTGACATTGAAAATAGCAAAAACATGATATTTACCCGCAAGATCCACTTGATATACATTATCATTAATTTGTTCAAGAATTTGGAATTGTCCATCCAAGATACTCCTGTCATCAATTGGTAAAGGCATTAAATCTAAAGGAGTAAATGGATTAAGTCTATAAACAATTTCAAAATAAGAATATAAAGTGGTAGTACGCATAGTCCTATTATATGCAAACTCTATAAATGGCAAACATCCCTCCCAAGTTTTTAAATTCTTATGAACAACAGTGCGTAAAAGCTAAGTTAAAGTCCTATTAACTACTTCAGTCTGAACATCAGCCTGCAGATGACAAGTAGTAGAAAATAAGAGCTTAGTACCCAATTTTCTCCACAACATCTT
Organism: Juglans microcarpa x Juglans regia; assembly: GCF_004785595.1. Lineage (NCBI taxonomy): Eukaryota > Viridiplantae > Streptophyta > Magnoliopsida > Fagales > Juglandaceae > Juglans > Juglans microcarpa x Juglans regia. The sequence continues at coordinate 16,779,135 of NC_054597.1, read as the reverse complement.
CCAAAAGTAGCTAAGAAATTTAACATCCCTATCAGAAACAATTCTCTTAGGTACACTATGGAGTCGCACTATCTCCCTGAAAAACAAGTCAGCTATGTTAGTGACATCATTTGTTTTATGGCATGGAATGAAATGTGCCATCTTACTAAATCTATTCACAATCACAAAAATAGAACCTCTACCCCTTCTTTCCCTAGGTACCCCAAAACAAAGTCCATAGATATGTCTACCCATGGCTCACTAGGAACAGGTAAGGGTGTTGTGGAAAAAGCTTAAATTTGGCCTTTCTGCATGTAATGCATCTGCCACAAATGTGATTGACATCTCTCTTCATCTTAGACCAAAAGAAATGTTCATGCAAAATGTCTAAAGTTTTCTTGACACCAGAATGACCACTCCAATTATATGCAAACTCAATGAAAGGAAAATGATAGTCTCACAAACGTTCATCCAACAAGTCATTGTATGGCAAATGATACTCCCATAAACGTTCATGTAACAAGTTTAAAATCTTCTTTATACCAAAATAACAACTCTAATTATATGCAAACTCAATGAAAGGTAAATGATAGTTCCGCAAACGTTCATGCAACAAGTCAATGAATAACAAATAATACTCCCACAAACGTTCATGTAACTCGTCTAAAATCATTTTTACACCATAATGACCCAACAAATCACATCCATGCACTAGTATCTCACGCATAACACTAGTAGGCTCACAAAGTTTATTCTCTCTAAACAAATACCAATCTAGTCTATAGCACTTACCAAACGATGCCTTCTCACATGCTCCATACACACTAGCAAAGTCATTATCATTAGCATGCAAATCCTTACCATATTCAAATCTCAATAATTTTGCATATAAAATGAAGACAAGGACATACCTTCTTGGTAAAGCATCAATCACAAAATTTTCCTTACCTTGTGTGTAATTGATTACATGAGGGAAAGTCTCAATACAGTCCTCCTACTTAGCATGCATTCTAGTCAACAACTTACCTTGTCCCTTCAAGTGTGTCAATGACTCATGTTCTTCAAAGAAAGGTCGGTTAGGAATTGTCGCACCTGGCACAAAATCAATGTAGTACTCTATCTCCCTACTAGGTGGCAATCCACTAAACACACTGCTAGGAAACACAACCTCATATCCCTGCAACAAAGAGACAATAATACCAGGCAAAGATACGTCAAGTTCGTTAGTATTAAGACTCGCCTTAGCATAGAAACTCAATTTTCTCTTTGTTTTTCTCTCACTTTCTTCACTCTCTTTTCTTTCCACTTACTTTTTCTATTTCAATCATTTTTTTTTTGTTTCACTCTTTTTTTTTCTATCATTGTCTTTTTCTTCATCTTCTTTTGTACTCTCGTCCTCACAGTTATTTTCCAGCTCATTCTCTATTTTTCTTGAGGTCTCAGCCTCACTGTCATATTTTTTTCTCTCTCTCTCTCCTTTTTCGGCCTCACTATTTCTTTTTTTCTCAATCTCACATTCACTCTTGCTTTTTAACACAATCTCACTTTTTTTATCACTCTCACTCTCACTCTTTCTTTTTTGATCACTCTCATTTTTACTCTTTCTTTTTTGAGCAACCCCACTTTTCAGTTTTAATTGGTTCCCATGGACCTGTGTTGGAGTTAAAGGAGCAAGTTTGATTGTTTTTCCATCATTTTCAAAACTGTACATGTTCTTTAACCCATCATGGATCACCTTCCTATTATACTGCCATTGCTTCCCCAATAAAATATGGCTAGCATGCATAGGCACTACATCACAAAGCACCATATCCTGGTATTTTACAATTGAAAAAGAAACTAGTACTTGCTTATTTACCCAAACCTCCCCACAATCACTCAACCACTGCAACATGTATGGTTCAGGGTGTTTTAAAGTAGGTAAATTCAGTTTCTCAACTAAAGTAGTGCTAGCCAAATTAATACAATTCCTCAAATCAATGATCATACTACATACCTTATTGTTGATGTGGCATCTAGTATGAAAAATGTTCTCGCTCTGCTGTTCTGTATCATCCATCTTAATTTGTGTATCGAGTGCACGCCTAGTAACAAGAGCATCACCATACTTTTCTTTCTCATGCACATTTTCAACACTAGACTCACGTCGCCTCCTATCTCTCCTGCCCTGTAGATTTTTAATTATCGCATTTTGATGATCCATCCTATCTCTCATTTCACCCAACACCAAATTCAACCGCTCAAACTGTTATTGCATGGCTTGCAACACAAAAGATGAGTTATCTGCCATCCCCTTTGGTGATGAGTCACTCCTATGAGACATCGTAATGTGCTGCACAAAAAGAATGTTAGTGGAAAACCTCACACACTCCCTTATGTGTTTACACTCTGATAATAGCACTCCACTCGTGTTTCACTCTTAATTGGCTTTTTCCCTATAATAGTCTCACACTCTCTAACCTTTTACCTCAATAGTTTTCTCGCTCAAGTTATTTAAGAACTAGTTGAACTAAAATCAAGACAATACAACCTTATATTATTCTAACCAGTAATATAGATCCAAAAAACAAGAATAAGAAACAAGGAAGGAATAAAATGGCACGGGACTCAAGGAATTTATACAAGGGAAAGAGTAATAAGAAACCAAGATACCAACTACAAAGATGTATTCAGCCCCTTTGAGCACAAATGTCAATCAACAAATGTATTTCTTTCTCTTTGTTGTAACTATGTAGCAAACTTTGAATATGTTGCTTTTCCTTTTCTTTTTCTTTTTTTTTTGAATTTTCTTTTCTTTTCTTTTCATTTCCTTTCTTTTCTTTTCTTTTCTTTTCTCTAATTCAATCACAAACAACAATATTCAATTATGAAAATCAAGCAATTGAATTCAAGCACCCAAGAATTGACAATGAAGTAGAAGAGAAACAATGAAATGACACTCCAAGCAATTGACAAACTTAGAGATGCAAGAAACCCTAGAACTTTGAAACCCTAAGTGATGCAAATTTCAGCCAAACCAAAAACTCTAAGAATTTCGACAACCTACTTTTTGTTTCCTTTTTTTTTTTGGCTACCTTAAAACAATGAAGCCCTAAAATTAAATTTAAAGATGCAAGAATTAAAAGATAGAATCAGACCTGATCGTAAACTTGTCTCTGAATACCAAATAATATGAACCCTCAGGAAAGAAATCTCTTGAACCCACAATCAATTTGAAAACTCACCCAAGAAAGCCAAAATCAAGTTAATAAATGGAGAACCTAGACCCGTTGAGAACTCGTTTCAAGAACCTAGATTATATTAAAATCTAGACCCGTTGAAGAACCCGTCTCAAGAACCTAGATTACAAGGAGGAACGCCACAAAAGTTGTGATTTACTTTTGATAAGTTCAAAAATTCAATCAAGAACTAAAAGAGATAAACTCAACTCACAATGAATAAATTTATCAAATTTCATAAATTGATTAAAATGAGGCTATAAAGAGTATTTAAAGCAAAATCTAATCAATCCCTAGCCAAAATAAATCTCCATCTTCCAAAAATGCCCTTAAGTGAATAGTGTCGCATCTACAATGCGGCTATAGTACTTGCTATAGTAAAACTCTAACCCTAGTTCAATAAAATGTCCCTTGTGTGAATAGTGCCGCATCTACAGTGCGACTACAGTACTCGCTACAGTAAAACCCTAACCCTAGTTCAATAAAATAATAACTTTTCCAACATGCCCTTGCATAGGTCCCCCCGTAAGTCCTTCCCATAATAAACCAATTATTCTAAACTAATAAAATAATTCATTTAAATGAATTAAACAAGTTGAAAGCCTTCAAGTGCCCAAAGCCTTTAAGTCATATTGTTGCCTTCTTCCATAGTTTATCAAATGAATCAAAATTGGATATTCATCCTTTAAGCCCATATTGAATGTTGGGCTCTTGCTAAACTCGTGCCAAATGGATTACATCAATCTTTGCATTGCGTCCTTGCTAAACTCTTTGCATTGCGTCTTTGATCTTCTTGGCTCTTGACCTTGCAATTGGCTCATCTGGAACTTGCAAATGATCTTTAATACTAGGTCCATGTTGGTGCCTATCATTAAACCTCTTGGTTTTCAACAATTTCATCATATAGTTTGCAAGATGGGAGTTCATTCTATCTACACTCCATCTTGAAGAGGGTATCAAGAATTAGACTAATTATTTTTCATCTTTTTATTATTCTATTCTTTTATTCACTTTATTCATTTTTGTATCACATGATAGTCACATGTTGTTTTATTTCTTCAAGTATTCCTATAAATAGTGCTACTGTACACGGTTGTAAAAACACTTTACATTTTAATTTTTTGACTTCAATTCCAGAAGCTTCTTTCCCTTTTCTCTCGACCTTTGGTTTGCTAGCATTTTCACCCTTTCCCGTGCTCTGCTAGGGTTTACTTTATATAATACTCAACATATTAATTAGTAAATTAATTCTAGTTTTTACTCCATTAATTTTAAAATCTAGAAATTAGCATCTTTGTTTTATGCATAACACACTATGTTAGAAGTTAGATCCTCAGTTTGGAATAAGCTCAGGAATTCTCGAGTGCTGAGCCAAGATTGAATAGTAAGATTCAAGGAGGATCAGAGCACATTTGCTCGGAATGATCAAGTGCTTGGTACAATTTCTCCGGATGATCTTGCATATTGCTTTGAATAACTGGGCATGTTGCTCGACACAATTACTCAGAATGACCGATCACATTGCTTAGAATGCTTGCTCAGGAAGTTGCCTGGTGCATTGCTCGGAAAGCTTGCTCGGTGTGTTGCTCGCTCCACATCATTGGTTGGGATGGCCGAGCTTAGTGCTCGGCACACTTGCATGGAAGTGCTAGGCATCTGAGCAACTTGCTTGGAAAAGGCCATCCGAGTAAAAATGCCTCTGAGCAACTTGCTTAGAAAGAAAAGGATAAGGTTGCAGCTGACCACGTGATGATTGATTTCACTGCTGAGATTCCACTGGACCTATGGTGTTCGAATAGCGGTAATATAGGTTTTAATCAACTGTAAACTTTACTTCAGCTTTAAGGACTCTTTTGCTATAAATAAAGGAGAGGGGGACTAGAAGTTACTTACAGGGTGTGAAAAGAAAGAGTGCGTGATAGGAAAGAGCAGGAACAAGCGTGCAGAATGAGAATGCCAGGTGGACATACGTAGGCAAGACTAGGCAAAATTCTAATGAAAGGGACCATAATCAAGGAAAGAAGAAAAGAAAGAAAGCGGGAGAGTAAAAGTGATAAGGCGAGGAAAGGAAAAGAATGATGGGCAAAATTCAAAAGAAAATCGTGAGGGAGAAGAGAAAAAGGGAGAAAATTGATTAACCCACCCAAATAACACAGTTCTTTACTTATCGATGTAAGTGAGAATTATGCCAGTCCTATAAACAAGTTTGTAGATTATTTATTCATTATCTATTAAGTTATTATGGATTTGACTAACCATTTAGTGTTGATTTTGTTTTCATACCATGCGATGCAAAGTACTCCTTGAATCCTCTATCAATGTACTCTTCACCATTATCAAAGCTCAAACATTTTATCTTCAAGTCTGTTTATGTCTCAACCATGGTTTTCCATTTCTTGAATATCTTAGTTTAGACCCATACCTTTCTATTGTAGTCATCGATAAAAGTGAGGTAGTATGAGAACCTCCTAGAGATGAGATTGCAGAAGGTCCCCATAAATATGTGTGTACAAGTTCCAACTTTCTTGACCTGAGTGCTCTATCTCCCCTCAAGAAATTGACCATTTTCTGCTTCCCCGTAATATAACTTTCACACATGTCCAGATCAAACTAGCTTTAGCTTTGGTAGCGTTCCCTTTAACCGAAGTACCTTCATCCCCTTATGACTCCTAGGATGAAGCTTACTCGTGCCATAGCTCTGCAGTTGTGGTGCATTGTTCATCGTGTAAAGGATCTTGTCCAGATGGAAGTGCATGTGTAGGGTTACAGATGTAAAAATTACAATGAAAATAGATGTTTAGTTGGTAAACTAAGACCATATAGTACCAGAAAGCTAGACCATAATGTAGGAATAATTATTGTCATTAATCTCAAACATAGAAATAAATACAACCCCAAATAGTTTGTTCATCGCCTAATAGGCGGTAGACCGAATACAAGTGGTTGCTCTTATAACAGAGTCCAGCCTCCGTTATCAGGGTTCGAGAGGGTCGACTCCTCTTTCTCAGGAACACTCCTAGTCCTAACTCTATATCAAAGTTTATGGTTTAGAGAACGAAACCATAGGTAGGTTAGACAGCTATGACAAGACTGCTAATGAGAGATAATATTCCTGAAGATGTTATGAAAAGTTTAATGTAAACAATGAAAGGACACAGATACGTATGCTTGTGAGGAATCACCCTCATTGTGAAACACATGTACATATGCATTGCGATGAATCACCCTATGAAGAGTTACCCTTTATGCAACGTATTTTAAAGCATGAATATTGTTAAGGCAAGGAATCAGCCTTAGCTACAGTAAGTAAAATCTATAAAATCAAGTTGATTCCAAGGGCACAATCATCATCACATAGATGCTCACACACTAGGGGTGGCAATATGTGATACGACCTGTTAACCCAGTATGAACATGACACGAAATTAGTAGGTTTGGGTTTGATGTTAACTGGTTCAGGTCAAAATGAGTTGACCCGTTAAGACACGTTCATTAACGGGTCACTAATAGGTCAACCCGCTTAACCCATTAGTGATCCATTTAGACCCATTAAATTATTTACTCAAAATTACAATAATTATCCTTTTTAACCTTAAAACAAAAACACCCTAACCCTATTTTGTATTTTCTAACTCTCTCTCTCTCTCTCAGTTGAGTTAGTTCTCATGAGTCATGACAGTTTCTAAAACTTCCTCTGGATTATAATTTTGGTGTTTTATTGTTTGGATTGTAATTTTAGACTTATGTAGTTAGTTTTATATTTTTGGGAGATATTTTGATTTTAAATTTTATGTGAAATTATGTTAATTAAGTCAAATGGATTATTTGGGTCAATTCAACCGATTTACATAAACGAGTTGAAACGGGTTGTGTCGTATCGATATATTTTTAATTAGTTAATAACAGGTCAAAACGGGTCATGTTGTATCAACCTGTTATTTTAATAGATCGTGTTAGGGTTTGAAAATCTAACTCCTTAAACTTAACGGGTCGTGTTCGGGTTGACCCATATCGTATAATATACACGACTGGACACAATACGAACAATACCCGTTAACACGATTTAGCACCTCTATCTCACACAAAGATAACATAATCATTACACGGATGCTCTCACACATATACATAATCATCATGCAAATGCTCTCACATAGAGACATATAATCATCAAGAGATAACATGTTGCATCGAGAAAATGCCTTTCTGGCCACCTTACTAAAAGACACCAACACGTGATATGCCGGGGGATTCTATGACTATTAGAGAAGGCCAAGAACAATATCACTCCACCCCAATCACCACGGGGCATTCTCCTTCCCGTGTGAAGCTGGTGGCAACGTCTCGCGGGAATGGTCCAGGGAACTCCATCCAGTCTCATTATTATTGACGCGCATTTCTCTCACACCAAAATAGGACCCTGCACATAGAAATTAGGGCTTCTCATACAGAAATGACAATTTGGTGAAAATCGTAAACACATTCGAAGTCTCAGAAAACAGAGTAAATATAGGGATAAACATAGTGATGAAATTAGATTTATTCATGAATAGAAATGGGAAGGTTATGGAATATGCGTACGCCTCTTACATATAACATCCAACCCACATTCTCTAGTACTGTCTTAGAAGCTAACCTATCTGACAGGTATTGGTTTCCTACTTTTCTGTGTTGCCCCTTTCTTTCTTCCTCTAAAGAATCCGGCTCCACAAGATCTCAGGTGTTTAGGATCTCAAAAGTGGGATTTTGTCCCATGTCACAATCCTTTTTATAGTGCTGGATTGTCAGTCGTCCTTCTGAATACTTTTGACTCCAAGTATGTCTGGATATGAGTCCTTTAGCCTTGACTGTCATACTACAAGATGACAGAGATAGACGATTAGGGCATCATCTGCATCTCTTTACGACCTGCCAACTCCTCAATCCTTCCTTGAGTGGGGGCCTTCCACGTGGCGTTAGGCCATACTGCTAGGTTAGGTGAATGACCTGTTGAATCAAAATCCTTCTGGAATCCCATTCCGGATGTAACCCTTCAGATGGAATGTGGGATTTTGTATACTACACTGTCACTCTTTTGAGCATTTTTTTGTGTTATCCAAGAAAGCTCCCATTTGTTTTCGAATGTTAATTATCATGTTTTGGCTCGTTCCACCTCGAATCATTCTCCTCTCATGATTCAGATGGGAGAGGGTCCTTTTAAATATAGCCCTAGTCCCTTTCGTTACCAGTAATGTGGACTGATCACACGAACTTTCTTAGCTTTGTGGAGGGGTTTTGGAATCAGGAAGGGTTTGGTCTTGGGCTTCATAAGTTTTCTTCTAAATTGAAAAGGTTTAAGATGGCTTTAAGGGAGTGGAATCAGCGTGTGTTTGAGAGAACTATTGTTATTATCAAAGATCTTGAGCATCACATTAAGAGTTTAGATAATCTCCTTCAGGCTTGTTTCAATGTTGAGGATGACTATGATCTCATGGTGTCTAAGTTGAAATTATCTACTTGGAAGAATAGAGAAGAGATGAGACTTTCGCATATGGCTAAGAAAAATTGGTTGAAAGATGGGGACCAAAATTCTAAATTTCTTCATGCTATTCTGAATTCTAAAATGTATAAAAGGGTCAGTGACATGTATCTTGCTGATGGTACCATGTTACATTCTCTCCTTTATATTCATAAGGCTGCTGTTGAGTACTTTCAACAATTTTTAGGTGACAATCGTAGAGTTGGCTTGCCGGATTTAAGTGATCTCGTTACTGTTGTGATCACTACTTAGGATAATCTTTCTCTTTGTAAAGACTCTTCGCTTGAAGAAATTAAAGATGCTCTCTTTAGTATCCCCATTGATAGTAGCCCTGGACCTGATGATTTTGGTTCTAACTTCTTTAGAGTCTGTTGGGATTTTATTAAGGATGATTTATTGGAGGCCATTACTGAGTTCTTCCATACTAAGTCTTTTCCCAGGTTCTACACGGCTTCTTACATTGTTCTAATTCCTAAGGTGGATATGCTTTCTGGCTTTGATAAATTTAGGCCCATTTGTCTTTGTTCGGTTATTTATAAGGTTTGCTCTAAGATTGTTGTAGCCCATTTGACGAGCTTGCTTTCTAAATTGATCTCTCAGGAGCAAGGGGCGTTTATCTCTGGTTGTAGTATTTTTGACAATATTAGCTTAACTCAGGAGATGGTCTATTCTATCAATAAAAAATCAAATGGTGGTAATGTGGTGATCAAACAGCATTTTTGATCCTATTGCATATATGCTATGTTGCATATATGTTGCATTTCTTTTCTTCTTTTACAACAAAACAATGAGAAACTAACCACTAAATATTTATTAAACAAAACAAGTAACTATCAAAAACAAATTTAATTTATGTTCAACAAGAAAGTGGATACACTAGTCTATACAACAATTCTTTTAATTCCTATAATTACTTGGTAGGCAGTAGATGCCAACCATGTATCTCTAAAAAAAATATCTTGTAATAGATTTGTTCTTGTTAGGCGATGATAGTAGCACCTATACTTCGTAGCCAAAGCAAGGACACGTTGACAGATATCAAATTTAGAAGCTTTTCCAAACATGAGATTTGGAAATTCTCCAAGAATGCAATGAGAATTAGCAGGATAACTACAATCAGCGTAATAATAGAACCAACATTTTGGGTCTCGTATTTATTCACAAATATCACAGTAATATTCACCATAGTCATCTTCTGAAGTATAACAAAGTGTGAAGGGATGATCATGTTTTTTTTATAGCTTATCATATGTGAAAGTGTCAAGATTTGAAGTTCAGAGTGAATTCACAAGCAACACAACTATATTTGTATCCTTCATATGATCCACAAGAACTACACTTTTTGCTTTTCTCTTCACTTGGCAAGAATTAGCTCATGTTCGTGACTCAAATGCGTAAAGATTTCACGGATTAAACTGGATTGGACATCAAGGTGAAAGTTGCATGTGTCACAATGATAATTAAAGCCATTACAAGGACAGCAGCGAGCATCATATCTGAAAAGGTACTCTTGATCGTTCAAGAGGAGCTTGAGGGGTTGTGGATGAAATGGTTGTTGCAAATTTCTTGGTGGTTCAACCCAAGATTTGTGAAGAAAGAATCCATACTAAGCACATGAATAAAAAGGAGGAAAGATAGATTGTATGCATGCATCACACTTTTTGTTGATCCTAAACTCGTCGACGAGTTTTAAATCACGCTCATGGTTGGAATGTTTGATTTTTGTATGTATTTCAATTTCATTTCCTCTTGGTTTGGTCTTTTTGACTATGTATGATAATAAGTCGATAGATTTATTAGGATGATCTTTTTCTACCTGCCTGTATTGCTAGTATGAGGAAATTAATTGGTCCAACTCCTCCTGCCTTTCTCTTCTTCTCTCTTGTTCTTCTCATAATATCCTTAAACTTCGAGGTGATATGTTAGATCTATGTGTGTCATTCTTGTTTCAGGACATTCTAACTAAAAATCATAAGATCAACATAGAATTTATATGTTAATAAAGAGGAATTAATAATATATGCCCCCCAATGCCTCATGTGTTTAGTCAATGCATACAAAAACTCATATAAGTTACAAATAAACATATTACAAGCCAAACTGAGAAGGATATTTTGATTTCATATCATCTTCTCTTTCCCAAGTGGCCTCATATACATCATGGTTTTGCCATAACACCTTCACTAGTGAAATGTTTCGCTTCTTGAGTTCCTATTCCTTCCAATCTAATATTTGTATCGAAATTTCTTCGTATGACAAGTTTGGCTGTAAGGATATATCTTCAAGGTTAACGATTGCTGGAGTCTGCTTGCCAAAACATTTCTTTAGAGAAGAAATGTGAAATGCATAATGGATTTCTTGATATTCAGTTGGAAGATCTTGTCTGTAAGCCATTGGACGTACTTCCTCTATTATTTCATAAGGCCAACGTATCTTAGGCTTAGTTTTCCTTTCTCCCCAAATTGTATTACACCTTTCATATGTGAGACTTTGATGTAGACCCAATCTCCAACTTCAAATTTCAATTTCCTTCTTCTATGCTCTACGTAACTTTATTGTCTATCTTGTGCTGCTTTCATCCTTTTTTTTTTTTTATGATCAAAAGTTTCTTCTTCATATCCTATAGTATCTATAGACTATATATTTTTTGTTCCCCTACCTTGTCCCAATACAACGAAGATCTACATTTTCTTCCATATAATACCTCATAAGGTGCCATTTGAATTAAGGCTTGATAACTCTTAGGCAGCATTTAGTCTAATTGTAAGTTAAATCTAACATCCAAACACCTAACTCTCATATTATTAAACTCATCCCAACTCAAAACCTTCTTACACGTGGGACCCACAACCTTTTTCAACTTAAAACATTTTTATACGTAGGACCCACAACTTTTTTCAATTTCTCATAAAAAGTACTAAACTCATTTTAACATCCAAATATACTTTAAACTCAGTTTAGATAGGCCCTACATAACTCTCTTCACTACTCAACTCACTATTATTCAAAAAGAACTCAACTCAGCTAAACTCAGCTGAACTCAGTTCAACATCCAAATGCAACCTTATTGTAAGCAAATTCTATCAAGGGTAACTGTTTTTCCCAATCGCTTTTTTCTTGTAGCATACATGTGCTTAACATATTTTTCAAAGTTGGTATCTTTCTTTTAGTCTACCCGTCTGTTTGAGGATGATAGGCACTAATAAATTTCAACATTATGCCCATTATGTTCTAAAGGCTTTGCCAAAATCTAGAAGTAAATCATGTATCTCTATCTGATACAATGGTTTTGGGAATTCCATGCAATCAAACTGTTTCTTATACAAATAATTAGGATATTTTCTCCATTGAATCTGTATTCTTTATAGTTAAGAAATGAACACTCTTGGTTAGGCGATCAATTATGACCCATATAGAATTATTCCCTGCATAGGTCCTTAGTAAACCAATCACAAAATCCATAGAAATGTCTTCCCATTTTCATTTAGGGATAGATAGTGATTGTAACTCATCCGTTGGTTTTTTATATTTTTCTTTTACCATTCTACATATAGAACATTTATTTACTATTTAGCAGCATCTTTCTTCATGCCTTCCCACCAGAAGCACTATTTTAAATCTTGATACATCTCCACGCTTCCAGGATGTGTTGCTTATGGGGTCTGATGCTCTTCCTTCAAAATCTTATCTTTTATTTCAAGATTAGCTGGGATTACTTTTTGATCCTTGAAAAATAACAGTCCTTCCTTCGCATTTGCCACTACGTGTCCTCTTTCCAACGAGTGATCATACTCTCTTCGACTGTTGGATCCATCACTATTTCGTTCTCATCAGTCTTGCGCCATCTTGTTCTCAACTCTTGAGAAATATGTCAAATCAAGATTTCAACCTTCAATATTTATGCCTATTTAAACTAAAAACTTATATTCTAGTACAGTACTCCTAGGTCATGTGGTTTTATTCAGAGATGTAATTGCTTTGATACTACCCTGTGACATCCCCAATCTCCGCTTGTGTTATAATGGGGACTTGGAGTATTAGGACATATAGCATAAGGTCACATATCCTAGTTCATGACATATAATATGCAATGCATACTATGATTCATCTAGTAGAATGTAATGACCGCAACGAAAAAAGTGACTTGTCAAAGTTTTGTACTAGAATAACTTAAAACCATAACTTTATTAAAGTTACTCATTCATGCATCATCAAATTGTTTGTAATATGAGGCATGTACATAATACACATAAACAAATGGAGAATACATCTCCTTATTCAAGTCGTGGTCAAAGAGGTCTTAAAATGGAACATATTCTGAGCATTGCCTGGATGCACTAAATGGTTGTAGGACCATCTTTAGGAAGAACACAATCAACTCCAACTGGCGGTTTGGGTCCAACTCCTCCTCAATCATTCTTAGTCAGGGTACACAAAGATAACATAAACATGATAGATAATAAACATAAGATGGATGCTTGAAATGCAGAAAAAAATCATATTTGTTTCCATTCAGATTCCTCAACATCTTTTAAAAAATACACATTTTCTTACAGAGAACATTTCATAATTTTTCACTTTCCTTCAATTAAGTTTTTTTTTTTCTTTTCTTTACTTTTGATCTTTCTTAACATATGGAATCATCAAGGCTCCCATTTTTTTCTTGTACCATGAGTTCCTGTTGGTTTTTGTAACTTAACTTTTAGTTGAGATAACATCTTCAGAGCTGCGTAGATAAGTTTGAATGCATTGATTATAACTTTACAAGACATGGACACCCACTAGCGTTAGGTGTCATAATACGACAATGTCCTGGAATCCTTTAAAGAGGAACCAGTTGAATTTCGTTGACTATTCTTCATCAACCTAGCATTGGATCATGATAAAAATGTTTTTAATTACTCCAGAGTGGACATAGTGGACAAAGGAGTTCCAGTAAGATAATCCTCCATAATAGCATTGGGTCATGATAAAAATATTTTTCATGCTATGCTCATGACAAAACATATTTTGTGACATGTGTAATTTGTTTTGTAACAAGTATCAACTTCATGTAAAATATCACATTTTTATGCATCATGCTAAAGCCTTTATTGAAAATTTTATAATAATCAACACACATATTTTGTAGTGACTGAATGCTCATAAAGTAATACAAGACATTTCACGATCAAATAGTATTTGTAACATGAATGTAACATTTACACAAAATCATATAAATATTATCCAAGAGTAAGTTAGAGGCCAACTTACAAACTTCTTGAAATAAGAAGGTGGTGGTTGAAACAAAAATATGTTACAAGTTAGAATCTTAGTAGTCATTAAATACTATACACTCAACCCATTAATACTTTGTTTTGCTAAACCTCACCAATCCAAGTGATTCAATGACTTCTACACTTTTAATTTCTATACAACTCTCAATACTTTGAATTAAGTGTTTATCATGATGTTTTTTGTCTAAGTCATGGCATATACTCATGCTAAATATCCACGACATTGGTATCAATTGATCAAGTTATCATCCTTATGATCCCTTTCATCAATCTAACTTTAAATCATTAACCAAATTCCTCATGTGATACTTAAACTATACCTTAACATGATGCCTAATATATATTCATAAGCAATTTAACTAAAACATCATAATTCATCCTTAAATCACTAGTAACCTGAAGCATATTAGATGATCAACTCAAGATATTGATTAAATATCGAGCATGGTATATTGTAATCAATCTTCACTTGATCTTTTAAGACTTTCACTTCCTATCATAGCATATCATGATTATTTAGTAGCCATAATACAAACTTATCTTGCCATCAAGACCTAATCCAAGCATACATCCCTGTACCTTCTCATATCAAATCTTAAGTTAAAACTTCTCATGGCATCATAAATTCATGCTTAACATATTTATCCATCATCCAAGCAATATATCAAGATAGACTACTTACCAACTTGAGGCTTTTCCTTCCAAGTACACGGCTTTGGCTCTCTCTTTCACTATTTTCGAAACCTCTTCTCTATATTACTCAAATTATTTGCTTGTAATTTGGAGTTAGGGCATGAGGCATGCTATTTATAGGCTCCATTTGAACATGCAAATAATTCAAGAAGCAATACAACCCATAGGTTACCCGACAACTTACCTCTAAGCTTACCATGGTGAATTTGGCTAATGGTTATGATGATTTTCCCTCTTTGTTCTTTTGTTGCAGCTATGGAATCTAATGTCTACACTAGGATAAAGTCATTTCTGAGTTTGTGGGGTGTAATAATTTATGAGTTTTTGAACAAGTTCCCATGAACTTAGTTTGATCATGATCATGATCAGCGATCCTTTTTCTTCTACAAAACTATTGCCTAAAACCACTAGTTTCCCTTAGCTAGTTCGGTTCTAAGGCCCTAGTAGGTGCAAAAATGATTCCTTCCTTACGTAAGGAAGATATGAGAGTAAGAGACATATGTCTTCATGGTGGAAGAGATGAAAGAGAGCTGAGGGTGTTGTTGATAGCCAAGAAGAGCTATTTGGCTTCTTCCAATTTTCATTCAGTTTTCCTTCAAACTTTTGGAGTCAATCAAAGCTTTAGGCTTCAAGTGATGGCTAAATGCCATGGTTTCTTCAACCTTGCTTGGGAATCAAGTGGATGGCATGGGAATAGGAGGTGGTTTGTAAGCATGTTCATCATGATGCTCGGCTAGATGCTAGGGGCAATAGTTCCCTCTTGTATGTGTTTTGGGGATGTAGCCTATGTCTTCATTTTAGATTTGATTCTCCCCTTCAATGTCTTCAATTAGGGTTGTTCACTTTCAAAAATTTTCCTTCACAATTTGACCGAAATCCGATGACCTTACTCTAGGGGTATCCAATTGCATTCATTGATGGTTGGAGTGGGGTGCAACGGTTTGACATGATGTTAGGGAACTTGAAATGAGTTGGCACTTCTTCCTAGCTTGAGAAAACGTGCAAGGAGTCAAATTGGAGAGGGGGCAGATGAAAGGAAGGAAAAAAAAATTGATGTTTAATGGTGTCAATCGGCCAAGATAGGGTCTTTTGACTTCCTTTGTCTTTTCTTCTTCCATCTATTGACCAAATAGGCTTTTTGGGGTCAAAGGAAGATCTGATTACTTGGAATCTATTGTTCTTTTATCTTGGAGACAAAGTGAATGGCCTACAGAGGTGCTGCCCTTGTTTATTTGGAATGTGTAAAAGGTGTTGGTGTCTAGTTTGAACTCTAGTGACTTGTACATCATGTGAATGTCTAAGAGTGTGTTTCCCATTGTCCTTTTTTCATGTTACAAGTTTTCACATTTATCCAAGTGGTGGCACTTATCTTATTGCACAAAATTTCATTCAAATTATACAAGGCACTTGGTAGAATATATTGAAGGTATTCGGTTTGTACTTGTTGGAGGTTTATTGTGAAGTAGACAGCTTGGACATGTCTCCTATGGCTATGACATGTACTAATACTTGGTCTTTTCTTTGGCTAACTAATGTTTAATCTAATTAAAAGAGGTTAAGATTAGATTTTTTAGAAAATTTTCCTTAAAGGGTCTAGTGGCCGATTGCAATCCTATGCTTGTTAAATTGATCCTTGTCTTGATTTTGGTCATACAAATTCAGAAATTGTCTTTTGAAATTCTGAAGTGTAGAACTTGGCAACCAAGTATTCCTTTAGGCGCCTCCTAGAGAAATTGTATTGCAAAAGGTGTTGAATTCCTAAGGTGAAGTATGATAGGCAAGTTTCTAAAACTTAGTCTCCAAGTTGGGCAATCTTTGGCCTTAAGTTTAATAATTTGGGCTAGAGTTTATGTTGGGCTTTGGATTGGGCTTTTCAAATTGAACTTTGGTTTATATGGTTGGGACTAGAGTTCGGCTTCATCTGGGACCTTGGCCCATTCAGACTTGGGCCTAGCTATTGGGCTTTTTTCGTGGGCCTTAAATTTAGGCCAATCCTTGGGCTTCATATTGAGCCTTGAGCCATTTGGTAGTTGGGCCTAAAACTTGGGCCTCTCTTATGGGCTTTATCTTGGGCCCATTCTAGATGTCCTCCTCAAGAGTTAGGTCTTTTAGCTTTTATGCTTAAGCCCATTCCCTTTTTAGCCAAGTTCCTCGCAATGTTATGGGTTTTATCCTCATGCCCACCAAGATAATGAGTTCTTTTCTTGACCTATTCTTAAGTATTAGAAAGAATATTTTGTAAGAATTCTTAGCTAAATGACATTGAAAGTTACTTAACCCATCTTATGGCTCTAGTTGCCTCATATACTTAATTCCTTAACATGGTCAAGACTTCACAATTCTTATGGTCTCTTGTCACGATTTGGCGGGGTGTTATAAGTCATTAGCCTGCCCGACCTCCCTCGAGATGAGTTCAAGGGTGAGAAAAGTCTCAGACCGCTCGAAGTTACTCAAACCTAGACAAGTCATTAGACTGCCTGACCTCCCTCGAGATGAGTCCATACGTGTGAAAGGTCCCGAACCGCCCGACCTCACTTACATATTACCTAGAGTTATCAGGTGGAACAAGTCACTAGATTGTCCGACCCCCCTCGTGACGAATCCACTGGTGAAAAAGTTCCTGAACTGCTCAACCTTACACAAACCTCACAGAGAATCGAGAGGCGGAACAAGTCATCAGACTACTCGACCTCCCTCGAGACAAGTACACAAGCAGGAATGGTCTCGGACTACCCGACCTCACTCACATCTCACCGAGAGTCCATAGGTGGGACAAGTCATTAGACTGCATGACCTCACTCATACCTCACCGAGAGTCAACAGGCAAGGCAAGTCACTTGACTGCCCGACCTCCCTCGTGACTAGTCAACATGCGAGACAAGTCACTTGATTGCCTGACTTCTCTCACCTGGACAACAATATCAGCACAACATCTTCTCTAGCAGACACCGAGTATTTACACTGGTGCCACAACCGCCGCCAGTAGGTTACCTTCAGGAATGAGCCTTTGAGCTTCACAATCGCCTAGCGCGGGTACCTAGTTGGCATAAGGGCGACACCGATCTTTGTGCTGAGGAATACGCACCATGGCAAAAGACACTCGATTAAATGAACTTCAAGATGGGTTGAATGCCCTAAAGAAATCCACAGATTTGTAGTATCAAAATTTAGAGACTGAGATGTGGCCCTTAAGAGGCCAAAGGATTCCATAGTACAACAACAAGCAGCTTAAAAAAAAGATGTACATAAAAAGAATCAGAACAGTTGCTAAGGAGAATCCTCTATAGGCTCTCTAGGGAGGGATGGAGATGTCAGTGAGCATAGCATGGGAGAAGTGCAAGCTAGTACATTGTGCTTGGAGTTTCCCACCTTCCAAGGTAAATACACAATTTGTTGGGTTTATAGGGTAAATCAGTTATTTGTCTTTCATAATACCTTGCCACCTCATCGCGTTAAATTAGTCTCATTGCAGATGGAGGGCAGAGCCTTAATCTGGTTCCAAGAGTTGGAGGAATCTGGTCAGCTCATGGACATGGATTATTTTATCAAGGCATTGTTGGTGAGGTTGGGGCCAAATGCCTATAATGACCCAATTATGAAATACGCCAGTTATAAAATATTCCTCGGGGTGTTTTGAAGCGATGAGGGGGGTTTAGTTTCTTAGACTATAAATAAAAGGGTTTATTAGTGCTTATTTCGTTCTCTTTTATAAGATTTTCAATTGAATTTCGCAATAAGTTTTTTTAAAGATGGTGTGTTGGATGTTTATCAAGCTTGAAACTTGCCAGGGGATTTCATTTAGTCATGGGTTCCCCTTTTTTCATCTTTTGATTTTCTTTCTAGTCTTTTTGGTATTATTTTTGTTATTTGAAAGAAAAAGAATATATAAATGATATATAGAAAAAAAAAAAAAAAGGATAAGCTAATGTATGCCGCATTATCAAATATTTTAACAAAAATAGAAAATGCGGGTTTGATGAGTTATTTTGGATAATAACTTAAAGAAGCTATTGGGAATGCTCTAATTGTAGGTTTGATACATTCTGATAAGTGGGGTAGGTGATGTATCACTCTATGGGATCCCACATTATTTATAAATGAAAAGTTTTTCCTCTTTATAATGTTCGAATGAGATTCTAATTGTATTATTGACTACTCTTTTTGGAGTATAGGTCATGTGGGTTGGACGCATGTGCCAGATTTATAGGCATGTTACATTTTAATGGATGATTTTGGGATGGTATTAGTGAGCCAATATATATATATATATATATATATATTTATAACAGGAATTGCTTTCATTAATCAGAGAACTATTACAACACAGAATCAGACCAAACAACTTGTTCAATACAACCGGGATAAGAACCCTACCAAGTTATCAGATCATCTATATTCCATGCAAAGTTTGCCAACCCATGGGCTGCACCATTGCCTAAATGGCTATTGTGTTGAATAGAACAAGAAGGAAATCTTAACATAACCTGCTTAATCTGTTGCACCAGATTGCCGTGGAGCGATCTAGATAAGGAATCACTTTGCACTTCATTCACCATTAGTATGGAGTCACTTTCTATAACCAAATGCGAGATACCGAGGGGAATGCAAAACTGGAGGCCTCTCAAAATTGCTAGCAATTCTATTTCGATAGGGTCATTAATATCATTTTCTTTTTTGCTAGCAGAGAAGATGACTTCAGCCTTTGAGTTTCTGAGAATAAAACCCACACCTGCACTTCTTTGATTTGCAAACACCACTCCATCCACATTTAGCTTCAGAATTCCAGGATCAGGGGCTTCCCACCGACAAGCATTCCTAGGGCCTTGGGAAGCAAGAGCCTGCAAATGAGTATTCTTGGAGGACAGGGCCATTTCTACAGCTTGCAAGGCGGATATGACCACTTCTTCATGGATTAACTGATTTCTCCAGTACCACATTTCCCATGCTACTAAAAACACCTTTTCTAGGTCTCCATTACTGCCTCTTTGCTGTACATTTAGTGCAAACTGAAACCAGCTAGTATTTACTTCCATTGAAAGTTGAGGAAATAGGGAGGACCACGCATCTCTCACTATTGGACAGCTTAAAAGTACATGAGTGGTATCTTCTTCAGCTCCTTACACCATCTACAAGTGGGTTCTACGGGCACTTTCCTAGTTTGAAGATTCAACAGGGTAGGTAACCCGTTTCTACATGCCCTTCATCCAAAACTTTTTACTCGGTTAGGCACATTCATTTTCCATAGTTTTTTTCCAAAAGTTTCTGTGTATTTGAGCATTGGAGCATTCCTCTCTATGATCCTCTGTCCCAAGAGAAGAGAACAAACGATAGCCACTTTTTACACTGTAGTTCCCGTTCTTTCCGTGCTCCCAGATTAAACGGTCAGGACAAGGTTCAGTACTTAACAGAATCTTCAAAATAATTGCTGCCTGCTGGGCTGGGAGATGGCTTTGGATTTTTGTGACATCCCACCACTTAGTCTCTTTATCAATCGGAGTATCAACAGTAGCATTTTGGTGTATAACTTCGAAGCTGGCAGGTTGAGGGAGAAGTTTGTGCTGTGGCAGCCAGTAGTTAGACCATTCATTGATTGATTTCCCATCACCAATTCTCCATCTACACCCTTTCATCAAGTTTTCTTTTGCCTCCCAAATGCCTCTCCAAACATAAGAAGGATTTGCTCCAAGTGTGGCATCTTGGAATCTAAGTTTTGGAAAGTATTTAGCTTTAAAAATCTGGTGCAGCAAAGACTTTTCTTCCGTCATGATTCTCCAACCCTGCTTTGCAATAAGGGACATGTTAAAAATCTGCAAGTTCTTGAAACCAACCCCCACCATTTCCTTTAGTCTTGCACATTTTCTTCCAGCTGGTCCACCTAATTTTCTTCTCATTCTTTTTTTGCCCCGACCAAAAGCTGGCCATCATACTTTCAAGTTCTGAGCAAAGAGTAGAAGGAAGCTTAAAACAGCTCATAGTATAAGAAGGGATAGACAAGGCCACAACTTTGATCAGGATTTCTTTACCACCTTGAGAAAACACCTTTTCCTTCCATCCTTGAAGTTTGGACCAAACCTTGTGTTTAAGATCCGAGAAAGTCTTTTTTTTTTCCTTTACCGACCACAGGAGGGAGACCCAGATACGTCTCATATTGATGATGTCGGTTGACCCCCCAAAACCTCAGGATCTCTTGTTGTTGTTGATCGAGAACATTCTTGCTAAACACCATAGCAGTTTTTTCTTTGTTTATTTTTTGACCTGAGGCCTTCGCATAAGTTTCCAGCAGGACCTGAATTTGAACATAAGTAGCCATATTTGCCTTACAAAACAGTACACTATCGTCCGTAAAGAGAAGGTGATTTAGTCTTGGAGCTCCTCTACTGATACAAATACCTTCGATAAGTTTAGATCTCTCTGCTTTCATAAGGAGAGAAATCAACCCCTTGGTGCAAAGCAAGAATAAGTAGGGGGAAATAGGATCCCCTTGCCGCAGGCCTTGGGAAGGGAAGATTGGGCCTTTAGGTTCCCCATTGACTAAAACTGAGAAGGAGACTGATTTAATACAAAGCATCACCAACTTTACCCATGTGTCATTAAACCCCATCTTAAGCATAACCTTTTCAAGAAACTTCCACTCTACACGGTCGTACGCTTTGCTCATATCAAGTTTTAGCGACATGAATCCTTTCTTACCTTTCCTTTTCTGCTTTAGGAAGTGGACCATTTCGTATGCTACCAGCACATTGTCTGTAATCAGCCTGCCTAGGACAAAAGCGGCCTGAGTTGAGGAGATCACATCTGCTAAAATGGTTTTCAGCCTATTAGCAATGACCTTGGAGATAATCTTGTAAAGGACATTGCATAGACTAATTGGTCTATAATCTGCCACCTCCACTGGTTTCTTCTTTTTTGGAACCAAGGTAATGAACGTGTGGTTAAGTCCTACTGGGAAAATTATAGAATTGAGTGCTTTCAAAACAGCATCAGTCACCTCTCTTCCAATAACAGTCCAAAATTCTTGGTAGAAGATGGGAGCCATGCCATCGGGTCTAGGGGCTGAAAGGGGGTTCATTTGTTTCAATGCTTGTGTCACTTCTGCTGCCGTGTAGTTTTTGTAAGGGACGAGTTCATCACATCCGAAACTCTCCCAGCAAGGTCATCTAAGAAGTCAGTTTGATTTTGTTGGCCATCAGAATAAAACAACTGCTGGAAATAATTTGTGATTACTTGATCTCGTAAACTCTCAATCTGCCACACACCTGCTGCATCTTGTACTCCTTTAATAACATTTTTCAGCCTTCTTTGGGAAGCTTTGTTGTGTAAATAACGGGTGTTTTTATCTCCTGCCTGCAACCACATAGCTTTGGCTCTTTGTTTCCACAATAGTTCATCTCTTTCTAACCACTTCTGAAGCACAGTTCTAGCATCTTTAAGAGAATCACTCCTTTGACAGTAAGGGTCTGATTGTAACAACATTCTTAACCTCAAACGAGCCTGTTCAATATTCCTTCTCACATTCCCAAAACAAGTTCTGTTCCAGACTTGAAGGTTTTCTCCACATCGCTTTATCTTTTCCATGATGGAAGCCAAATCCCTTTGCCCCGTTGCTCTCGACCATGCTAACTCAATGACCTTTTTACAATCTGGTTCTTCTGCCCATATGGCCTCAAACTTGAAAGTTCTTTACTTACATATGTGTTTTCTGTCATCTTGGGTCGTGAGGATGATAGGAATGTGGTCAGAATAAGGTGCAAATCCATGAATAACTTCAGCAAACAGATTATGAGATTTCCATTGCATATTAGGTAAAAAGCGATCTAATCTCTCGCAAATGCTATGCTGCTGACCCCTACCATTCCACCAAGTGAATTGGTTACCCTTGAAGCCCAAGTCCATCATTTCACATTCATCTAGAAGTTGTCGAAAGTCCCTCATTTGACGTTCTGGCCTGATTTTGCGACCACTTTTCTCAAGATTACTAAGGATCTCGTTAAAGTCTCCCATCATTAACCACCCTCGTTCACTAGTAACTGCCAAAGATTTTATCAAATTCCAAGTTTCCAGCCTCCTTGAGGCTTCCGGATGGCCATACATCCCAGTCAAGTACCACGAGCTACCTTCACGATCATCCCCCTCCAAATTGGTAACTAATGCATGAATGTGGTATTTCGAATAACTAAGGATTTCTAACTGGGAATTATTGTTCCAATACAACGCCAAACCCCCACTTCTCCCCTCACTGCTTACTACCAAGCAGTTAGAAAAACCAATACTAAATTTGAGTTTCTCCATGACTTTGCCTTGTAACCGTGTTTCTTGCAAGAATAAAATATCGGGTCCTTCTCTTCGGATTAAATCACAAAGTACTCGAATTCCCAGCGAGTTCCCAAGCCCCCGAGAATTCCAACTTAAGAGTATCATTGCTTTCGGCAGGGCTGCTTAGCAACCATTGTCGATTTCAAGGTGTCTCGAAGGCCTTTGCCTCCCTTGTTACGACCTGCCTTGGGACTATGCTGAACCATTTTACATTTTTTTGCTAACTTCGTTTCTGATGGATCATCATACACCTTCTCCCAACTACGCTTTTTAATCATAAGTTCATTTTGAGAAAGACTAATGGTACATGGGCCTCATGCTTTCTTTCTCCATGTTCTGCCTTTTGAGGGGCTGGAGGGCTTTTTTGGAATGAGGGATTGGGAAGCCTGGTCGATTAAGCCCCTTTCTTGACCTGTATCGAGTATGGTTGGTCCAGCTGGGCCCAGTCCAAAAGTATTAGCTTCCCTGATTTCCTCTGTTGACTTCTCAATTCTAGTTCTCGCCATTTTATTTTGGGATTCAAGAGCTAGCTCGCCGCCCCTATAAGAGGCTTCTTTTTCCACCTCTGCCGTTGAATTGACAGCCCTGAACTCCTGTTGAGTAGCCCCTTCTACGAGTTCTATGAAGAAAGTCGGATTAGAACTAGGTCCTGGGCTGGCTCCTGAAAGGCCTCCCTTTTCATGACAGAAAGTTGGTTCCCAATGCTTTCCCACACCACCCGTTGACTCTAGTCTCCTCTTTTGTACAGTTGATAGGCCAGCAGCTACGTTAGAGTCATGAGAGTCTGCTAGAGTCCATACCCTATCAATGCTGTCCTTTGTTCCCAACCCCATACTCAGTCTGACATTAGCAACCTGACACAGAACTGGGGACTCATGATTTGTGACAATTTGAACAGTAGTCTCGTTTGCCTTGGGCAACTCCGGTGCTGCCACCATCGGATTGCCATCCTCCACTTGCATCGGCTTCAAGCCTTGGTCTCTGCTAAGCCAAGAATCCCCGTGGGATGAACTCTCTTCGGCAAGGACTCGATGTTTCTTACTTCCTGGATCAGCGCGCAACCAGGGCCCGTATTGGGGCATTGACTCCCTTGTTTGCATGTTACATTTCTCAGACCTGTGTAGGATTCTCCCACATTGAAAGCAAAAACGTGGGAGTTTTTCGTATTGTGCTGGGATCCAATACTTAGTCCCCTGCAAAAGTAATAGTTCTGCCACGAGCAAGTGGTTTGTAGAGATCAAGTTTTACTTTTACTCTCAGGTAACTCCCCCATCCTACATTATCCTCGTCTACATCCACATCCTCTACAACACCCAGCGTGCTTCCCAGTTTTAAGCCGCATTCCCGATTCATTCCCACTAGAGGTAAATTCTGAAATTGGACCCAAAAGGTTGCCGTCTTGAACTTCAGCATACTTGGTTGAGTGAAACCTTGGAATAGGTCAATAGCCAAGAGACAGCCATCAAACAACCATGGTCTTCCTCCAAGGATTCTGTTTTTGTCAGCATGAGTCTCAAAGGAGAGGATAAAAACATTTGAACTTACCTCCTTAAATTTGGCAGGTTTACTCAACCTCGAAATTTTTGCCATCATCGCCTCCACTACCTTACTGCTAATATGCCTCTCCGAACAGAACTTCCCTACTAGGCATCTCTCTCCTTTCCTGTGGACTTCTGAGAAGGACTTTTCTTCTAATACTATTTCGTCCCCCTCTTCTTCATTTAGACGAAGGTTTCCCCACATCTCTTGCATGTTCTCCATCACGCTGGGCTACGGAAGAAAACGACTCAGTATCTTTCTTCTGCCGACGATTCCAACCCCAGACGTCGAAGAAAATCTACCGCCAGCTCTGTTTCTCCTATAAGAGAAAAAACGAGCGGGGACAAAATAATATGGTGGATAATTTTAAGGGTTATTGGATAATTTTAAATAGGTCACATGCCCAAAATCTATTATGGTGGATTAATAAATTTTATTAGGTCCAATAATTAGATTCGAGCCCATTTATAATTTATGGACCAAGTAGATACTATTTAATTAGTAGTTAACACAAGAATTATTTTACAAGTCTAGAAGTATTTATTGGATGAGTTGGGTTCATCTTGAAATTTTAGATCGGCCTGTTAGGGTTGTTAAGTGAGTTGACTAGGAAATTATAGACAGGTATTAAAATTTAGTCAGAGTCCTAAAATGGTGGTACCCATTTGTTAGAACCCAAAATAGGACTTAATAGGTAACCCTTGAATTCCTGAAAGGCCCAACCCATGTGCTTGACAAACACACTACTTGTATGACCCAACTCCTAAACCCACATGTGTATAAAGCTCTCCCCATTCATTGTACTTCTTCGTTCTTAGTTCTCAAGAAACTCTAGGGTTTTCATCCAAATGTCCCAAGCAATATCAACTCATCTCAAGTCATTGGTTCCCTTTATTTTTGCTCAAGCATGCCAACCCCCGCAAACACCCATACCCAATACCACATAAAATCACATAGACCCGCATGGTTGAACAACATGCACGTAGGAATTGGTTGCATTGTGCACCTTATGCCAACCAGTAGCCTCTCAACATCTCCTTGCACAACCATGCATGATTGCTACATAGAGACACCCATAAAACAATGCGATTTAGTGCTTCCCCTCAGTCTCACGTTCCCTGCATCTGCAACCACGTGCCACCTATCACTGAAAGAGGAAGTTAGCTCCACCCAAAGTGTCATCGACGAAGAACCTAGAGTTCGAAAGATGATGAAGCTTCAGTTGTCCGAAATAGGGCTTTGGATCTGTATCTACATCTTGAATATCTGAAATAAGATATGGAACTCAATATCGATCTGAAATTGGAAGGGATGTTCCATAGCTCCAACTGATACTATTACAAAGTTGGTATACAAACCAACAGGCGGGACAAGTCATTTGACTGCCTGGCCTCTACCAGTCATCAACAGACAGAACAAGTCACTTTACTGCCCGACCTCTCTCGCGCTCAGCAAGCGGGACCAATCACTTGACTACTTGACCTCTCTCGCGCTCAACAGGTGGGACAAATCAGTTAATTGCCCGACCACCACTGCACATCAACAGGCAGGATAAGGCACTTAACTGCTCGACCTCCACCGCACATCAACAAATGAGACAAGTCACTTGACTACCCCACCTCTTTTGCACACATAAAAGCTGAGCCCTTGGAGTCGCTGCGAATGACAATCTCTTAATTGCCCAGCCCTAGCACAAATGAAAAAGTCGAGCTCAATGCTCGTACCTAGTGCGATCAAGTATATCTCCCGCATATCTTTCCAAACGAGCTTCACACTCGCACTTAACACGGTCGAGCACATCTCTCGCCTGTCTCACCATGCCGAGCTCCACACTCGTATCTACTGCTGTCCAGTACATCTCTCGCCCAAGCTGAGCTTCGCACTCACACTAGGCGTGGTTGAGTACGTCTCTCGCATAGCTTCACTCTGGGAAATCTTTATCACTTAAACACAAAAAAAACAAAAACAAAAAATCAGGGATGCACTTCCAGAATTTATTTTTCTATAGATTTCTATAGATTATCTCTTTCACAATTTAGTTTGAAAATTCTCAAGGCCTCCATGTTGAGCAAACCGGCCTTAAGAATCATGGGTTAGGGGGTAAATTTTCCTTGACCCTGATAAACCAAGCCTAGCCCAGCAAAGGGTCATCTTTGAGAGACAAGTGGGTAGAGAGAATGAGAGAGGAAGAATGGACAAGGAGGAGGGGACAAAGAAAAGAAAATGTCAGATGAGAGGATAAGAGGAGAAGGCAAGTGTCGGGGGGAAAGTGAGAAGGCAGTCATTCCTCACCATTCCCAAAACAGGATAAAATGGGATTAGAACGTATGAGAAATTGACTCTTTTCACCTTTTTCAACTTCACGACGAGAGCTCCAGTAGAGGATCAGTTGCAGAAAATGGGTCACCGACCTCCATTGTACAATGAGAAATGAGAGACCATCAAAGACTATAAAATGCCTATATTATAGTGGATTTGCCCTCAAAGCAACCGGTGGACATAGGCCCTGTGCCGAACCACGTAAAATCTACATGTCCATCTCTTTTTATATTTCTTGTATTCATTAGAAGTGCTACCTGCACCATACAGTGCTACCTGCACCATACGGTGTGGGGGTTGGGGTTCAAACTGCATCCCGCCCTGCCCCTACTCAACCCAATGACCTATAGGGCCTATAAATTTTTTTTGGGGATAAAACTTTTTTTACACCCAAATTATAATATAATTAAAATTATAAATTAAAATTTATACATTAAAAAAAATATAAATTTATTAGAGTTGTATTTTGGATTGTTTTGGCTCCTAGGCTAACTTTTATATAGGAGGCCAATGCAATACAATGTCATACTTAAGCAATATGGGACCGGGGCCCTGCTGAGGTTAGCCCGTCCCAAACCCCGCTTGGGGTTTTCCATGTGTTACGGGGGCGGGGCGGATGGGGGCGCGGTAGCGGGGGACAGGCCTCCATTGCCCACTCCTAGTATTTATTTTCTAGTCACTGTTATGAATGTATCTACAAACACCGTACAACCACTTTAGATTACCGATAGGGTCTCCAAACCACACCGATCGAGGTCTGAATCATCACCACGAGTCGAAAATGATTTTTTCTCCCATTCTGACTTGTTGTGCAATTTTGTACATTAACCATTATCTTTCATGAGATTTATTTTTCTTTTTATTGTGCCAATTTTTTTGGTCAATTTTTTAAGAAATTATTTTCAACTAGTTTTTACTATTATCATCGCAAATACTCATTATTTTTTATGAATTTAAAACTCATTGTTACTCTTTTTGCTTACCCGTTATTCTCAAATTATCCACGTGACAGTTCCCTTCATTTCCACGTGTCACAATATGAGTCCTCTACGGATCCCAATCTGACCATGCCGCGCGTCTATACAGTTTACATTGACTCGACGCACACTCCCTAGCCGAGTCACCTCCTAAGTATGCAGAAACCAAAACACGTTGCACCATACCACCACTGTCTGCCACACGTGTCCACTAATGCTAACACGTCCATACCCACCACCTCAAAACCGCCATTGCCTCTTGTTTATAAACCCAATTAAATCCCGAAGCAGCAACACAGAAATGCTCTTGGGATAAGAACAACAATGGCTTCCGAGCAAGCGCGAAGAGAGAACAGCACCGGCGAGAGAGAAGTTGACGTAGAGAAAGACAGCGATCCCAAGGTGGTGATTCGCTTCGAGTCTTTGGCTGATAAAGTGAAGAATGAGAAAGAGAGAGATGAGGAGACTGAGGAACAGACGGAGAAGCATGATCTTCATGGAAGAAGTGGGAATATAGTCGGGGACAAAGATGCTGAAGCTAGAGAAGGAAGTGAAGACTACAATGTGGGAAAGATTGAAATAAACATCCGGGAAGAGAATTGTGCAGGGAAGGCTAAAGGCGGAGGCGCCAACGTAACAAGCAAAGAAGGGAGCCGCGAGGAGACAGGCGGCGCAGAGATGAGAAGGAACGAAGAGGTTAATGAGAGAAAGGAACAGCCTTCTCTAGAAGAAATTTCGAATCTCAGAGCAAAAGCTCAAGAAAATTCTCTGGAGACGCTCAGGGCAGCGGAGGAGCGGTATGGCAAGGCAAAAGAATCTGTAAGCCAGGGACTGGATGCTGCATCTGAATATGCCAAAGAGAAGGCTTCACAAGCAAAGGATACTGTCTCAGAAACAGGTCGGGCTGCGACCGAGTATGCCACAGAGAAGGGAGCGCAAGCAAAGGACACCGTCGTGAATACCGCTCGGGCGGCAGCAGAGTATGCCTCAGAGAAGGGCTCACAGGCGAAAGACACCGTGGTAGAGAAAGGTCGGGTGGTGAAAGACACTGCAGCAGAGAAGGCCGCACAGGCAAAAGACACTGCAGCAGAGAAGGGTGCACAGGCCGAGGAAGTTGTCCTAGAGAAAAGTGAAACTGTAAAAGATACTGCAACGGAGAAGGGTGCACAAGCAAAGGACACTGTTTCCAGCACAGCTAAGACAGCTGCGAGTTATACAGCGTCGACGGCAGAGAAAGCAAGGGACTACGCTCTACAAAAGGCAGTAGAAGAGAAAGACGTGGTTGTGTATGCAGGGGAGACCACCGTCCATGATGTTGGGGAGAAGACTGCGGTTGCAAAAGAGGTGACGTTGGAAACTGGAAAGGGCGCAGTTGATTATGCTGGGAAAGCAGCTGTAGATTTGAAGGATAAGGCTACTGTGGCGGGGTGGACTGCAGGGCATTACACATGCGATAAAACTGTGGAGGGAACCAAGGCAGCAGCAAGAGCTGTTAAAGGAGCTGCAGAGTACGCTGGACATAAGGCTGGTGACATTGCATCCAAGCCATTGTCTGCTGCCAAGGATGCTGCTGTAACCGTAGGAGAGAGTGCAAAGGAGTATACGGCCAGGAAGAAAGAAGAGGCAGAGAGAGAATTGGAGGCTAGGAGGTCAGCTGGTCAGGTACGTTTGAATTGATAAATAAATACCATTTATCAGATAGCTCTTCAAGAATAGGAAAGCTCAGGAAGGTTGACATGTTGGGTGCTAAATCGAATATCTCTGTGGATTCTCTGCAAAAGTAACTCACTACTTTTGAGTTGTTGCAAGACTTATTTGTTTAGAATTGCTGCAGACTAAGGTAGTGTGCAACTGTATAAGCGCATATGCAGGATTATGACAAGCATCTAGCAGGGTAAGGGGAAGTTTTGGCATTATATTTTGAATCGGAATTTGCAGCCAAAATTAGGTAAGTGAGAGGATCTTTGAAATAGTTGACAAATGTTGTTCACCCTCCCATAGGATGACACTAAGAATATTTATTTGCATTGCACTATGCAAGATTTAGCATACCTCTCAACTCGAATTATGTACTCAGTGGCCAAGAGCAGAATCACAGAACGCATTTTCTAGTATGAAGAAAATAACATTACACATAGGAAATTAGTCCTACTTCTCATCATATTTTCCTTGGTGGGTCTGTGGAGATCTTGATATTTAATTTACTGTTGCCATGAAAGGAGTCCAACCATATATCGGCTTCTAGTAATAAAAATGCAACTAAAATTGGGATCCATTTAATTCCATGATCTATACAGTTAATCTAAGTTAATATCTTTTAGGCCTCAAAATCATATGAAGAAAGCTTTATAATCGTCGAATTGTTAGCTACCTCTGCACTTACAATGAACTTGTTAGATGTCGTTCAGCAGGGAGACAATACTAAAGGGGAATGGCAGGTTGAAGAAAGAAAAACAGAAGAAGTGGTGGAACCAGAGGCCAAACCGTCTGACAATGTCATTAAAGAAACCTTCCAGGGAACACAGGAACAAGGCAGTGATGGCGGGGGCGGCCGAGGTGCGGTACTTGGGGCCATTGGCGAAACTATAGTTGAGATCGCTCAGCAAACGAGAGAGCTTGCTATTGGGCAAGGAAACATTGGAAAGCAAGAGGGGATTGTCTCTGAGACTTGCCCAACTGCCTATGGCAAGCAAGAAAAACAAAAACAAGAGGGTAGTGAAAGCCAAGCTAAATAAATGACTTCTGAATGTTCATCTCGAGATATGTAATCAAGGCGTATTTGGTCCTATGTTGCGTGTTGTGTATTATTGACGTGGTGAATAAATTCGAGTCCCAACTGTTTTTGCCTTAGATTATTGTGTCTTATATCAGTATGTATCGGTTTGGAGGGAGGAAATTTCCTCGGAGCTAAACTTCGGTCAGCCTAGCTAAGCGTAATGGAACGCAGAGGGCACAAATTAAAAGCTAAATATTGACTGAATCCATGATTGCACCAAATCAGGATTCAGCCTTGCACAAAATCAGCCAACCATCATCCTCCTGATTTTTAGGAATTAGTCATTAAATTATAAATATTTCTTATTTTCGTATTTTCATTTGTTTCCATACTTAGATAAGCTACATGTATCTATTTATACAACATACTCTTCATTGTAAAAATGAGTGAGACACAATAGAAAAGTCTTGTTTTTCATCTTCTTAACATGGTATCAGCCTAAACACGATCCCCTCTCTCATGGCTTCTTCTTCCTCTTCCAGCATTTCATCCCCCTATCTTCTACATCTCTCTGATTCTCCTAGTTTCATTCTTGTTTCTGGACTCCTTACAAGAGACAATTTTCCCTTACACGAGACAATTTTCTCAAATGGTAAAAGGCCATGACCCGAGCCCTAAATGCCAAAAATAAACTTAGCTTTGTTGATGGTTCTCTACCCCCTCCCGACAAAACTTCTCCTAATTACACACAATGGAATCAAACCAAAGATATGGTTCTCACCTGGATTCTCAACTCCATCAGCCCGTCTCTTGCCAACTCTCTCGAGAATCACACCAATCCACGAGAAGTCTAGGTTGATCTTCAATCTCGTTTCAGCCACGGCAATAAAGTATGTCTTTACTATCTCAAACGCGAGCTCTCTTCCCTACAACAAAATACACATTCCATTCATGAATATTATAACCAGTTAAAACAAATCTAGGATGAACTAAGCCATCTCCAAACTAGCAATGATCTTAAAGATCTTCAACAGCAAGTAGAGGATGAATGAGTGTTCCAATTTCTTCTTGGCCTCAATGACTCTTTTCTCAACTCAGGACTCAGATACTTGCCATGAAACCCCTTCCCGCTATTACCAAAGTTTTTTCTATTTTGTTTCAGGAAGAACAGTAGCAACTTCTTCATCTATGACCAATGACGGCTGACTCTCTAGGCTTCACCGCTCAATCTGGCGCCTCCAAGATTTCCCCTCGCTGCTCAGAATGTGGCAAAATGGGTCATCTTCGTGCCTGTTGCTAGAGGCTCATCAGGTACCCCCCTGGTCGTGACAACCGATCCAAGTCCTGCCCCTCTCTTCTTGGCAAACCACCAACTGGGATGACTCCAGTAGCCAACACCGCCTCTTTCTCCTCTAATTCGTCACAGGTGCCAGGCCTAACGTCGGAACTCTACCAGAAATTACTTGATCTCCTCAACCCACAACCCTTCTCAGTAAATTTTGTTGGTAATATCACTTCCTCTCCTACCTTATTTGATAGTCGCCGTGATTAGGTCGTGGACAGCGGAGCCAGTGCCCACATGTGTCACGATTGAGCCACCTTCGTCAAGTTCCATGCCCCTTCTTCACCTCACTCTGTTCGGCTTCCCAATGGAAATACCCTTTCCATTGAAGGAGTCGGCACATGTATCCTATCCGAAACCCTCACTCTTTCAAATGTCTTTTTTATCCCTCAATTTCATTTTAATCTCTTATATGTCCCGCAGCTTACCTCTAATACCTCTTGCATTGTTTCTTTTTCTTCTACAAATTTTTTCTTTCAAGACCCACAGTCGACGAGGCTGATTGGAGCGGATGATTTTTGCAATGGGCTTTATGTGTACCGGCCCAACACTGTCATGGCTTTCTCTGTGCAATCCACTGCTAATAAAGACTTATGGCACCAACGCCTAGGTCATCCTTCTTGTCTTTTCATTCCTCAGTTTTTTAATAATTCATATGTTAGTTCAGACTGTGATATTTGTGCTCGTTCTAAGCACACGCTACTGCCTTTTCCTTCTACTGCTAATAAAAGTATTTTTGCTTTCAATCGCATTTTTTGTGAGGGGTAGTTATCATACCCTTTCAATTTGTGGTGCTCATTATTTTCTTACTATTTTCGATGATTTTTCCCTCACTATCTGGATCTATCTGATGCGTCGTAAATTTGAGGCTTATACACATGTCATGCATTTTTTTGCTCTCATCCAAACTCAGTTCAATACAATGATTAAAATAATTTGAATTGATAATGGAAAAGAATTTCTCTTGCAAAAATTTCAAACTTATCTTCACACTCATGGCATTATTCATGAGCGTACCTGTGTTGAAACTCCGTAACAAAATGGCGTTGCAGAATAGAAACACCGACACCTCTTGAATATTGCTCGAAGTCTTCGTTTTCAATCCCATTTACCTTTAAAATTTTGGGGCGAATGTGTTCTCACTGCGGCCTATCTCATTAACCGCACACTAAGTCGCACTCTCCAAAATAAATCACCCTTTGAACTTATCTTCAACACCATCCCCAATTACAGTCATCTCTGTGTTTTCGGTTGTCTCTGTTATGCCCAAACTCTCCGCGCCTCTCGTGATAAATTTTCTCCCCGTGCCACTAAATGCGTTTTTCTTGGTTATTCCAGTAACCACAAAGCATACCAGCTCTATAACCTAGAGACTCAAACCATTTTTTACTCTCGAGACGTCACATTCAATGAACATAAGTTTCCTTTCAGGACCTTCCCAATCTTTCTGACTCATCCATTCCCATCATTCCCTTACTTGTTCCCGAGCCAATATTACCAGATCCTACTCCCATTCCTCCCTCTAGCCTCTTTGACTCCCCTCCTCCTCTTATCTCTTCTCGTCCTCGACGCGCTACTTCTCGACCCGCATTGCTCCATGATTATGTTTGTCTGACTCTACACACTGAGCCCACGGCATCCTCACCTGCTGCACACACCTCAGGTACTGCTCATCCTTTATCTGCTTTTCTTTCTTATTCTTGGTTTTCCTCATCTCACCTTAATTATTTACATGCCCTCACTGCTTCTATTGACCCTTCTTGTTATTCCACTGCCATTCGCTATTCTCATTGGCAAGACGCTATGTCTGCTGAACTTCATGCCCTTGAAGCCAATTCCACTTGGACTCTTGAGCCTCTACCACCTGGTAAGAAACCTATTGGTTGCAAATGGGTTTTCAAAACCAAGCTCAAAGCCGATGGTTCTCTTGAAAGATATAAGGCCCAGCTGGTCGCCAAAGGTTACACACAAGTTGAAGGTCTTGACTTTCATGAGACCTTCGCACTCGTTGCAAAAATGACTACTGTTAGATGTTCGTTGGCTGTTGTGGCTACTCAACAATGGATCCTCCATCAACTTGAAGTCAATAATGTCTTCCTACATGGAGATCTTGATGAGGAAGTGTATATGACATCACCTCCTGGTTATTGTCCTCAGGGGGAGACGTGTGTCTGTCGCCTTCGCAAATCCCTATACGACCTTAAACAAGCATCCCAAAACTAGTTTTATAAACTAACCACTATGCTTCTTGATGCAGGTTTCATTCAATCTCAAGAAAATCACTCTTTATTTTCTTTGGCCACTTCCACCACTATCACTCTCGTTCTGGTCCATGTCGACGATATTCTAGTTGCTGGTAATGATCTATCCCAGATTGAAGTCTTCAAAAGGCATCTTCCTTGGTCCCCTCAAATTTTTTCTTGGTCTCGAAGTTGCTCGTTCCTCCAAAGGCATTTTTCTCAACCAACGAAAATATGCTCTTGATATTCTGAATGATAGTGGTCACCTTGGTTCTCGGATCGCTCATTTTCCCGTGGGACAGAACTTGAAGCTCACTGATCATGATGGCACACTTCTTCCCGACCCTAGTATCTATCATCGACTGGTTGGACACTTCATTTATCTAACCATTACTTGTCCTGACATTGTCTTTGCCGTGAATATCCTCAATCAGTTCATGCATGCCCCTCGTGCTCCTCACATGCAAGCAGCCACCTGTGTCCTCCGATACATCAAAGGCTATCCAGGCCAAGGCATTTTCTTCTCATCCTCTAGTAGCTTACAGGTTACAGCCTACATTGATTCAGATTGGGCGAGCTGTCCTACTACTCGTCGCTCTACAACCGGATATTTCATTCAGCTCGGCACGAGTCCTATCTCCTGGCGCACAAAAAAATAGACGACAGTGGCCCTCTCTTCTGCCGAAGCTGAATATCGTGCCATGGCAGTCACCACTTGCGAGCTCACCTGGCTAAAACAGCTTCTTACTGATGTTGGTATTCCCCACCCTGAGCCTTTCCACTTACATTGTGACAATCAGTCTGCTCTTCACATTGCTCATAATCCTGTCTTTCATGAGTGTACCAAGCATATTGAGATTGACTGTCACATTATTCGAGATAAGATCTGGTCTGGACTTCTCATTGTCGTCCATACTTCATCTCATAAAAAAGTTGTTGACATCTTCACTAAAGGTTTAGGACGCGAGCTTTTTTGTAACGCCTCAATGGAAGGCCCAAACCACATGGCCTATACTATAAAAAGACTAGTCAATGATACAATTGGAGTCCCATTGGAACCTTATAAAGAGCAAGAATTTCTCATTCCCAAGCAATGTGGGATCTCATACACCACCTACCCTTATCCATATCATATGGGGTATCACAATCTACCCCCCTTAAATTCCTGACGTCCTCGTCGGGTCTATCCATTGTAGGTGGCATGGCTTAAGTCCCACATTTCTGGTTGGCATAAGCTCTGATACCAACTGTAACGCCCCGATCCTGAAGGTCTGAAGAGTTAGCTCTTAATACCTAATATCAACTTAAATAACACAATTATAAAATCCAGAAAACTCCATAAAATATTAATTCATTTACTCAACCAAAAAATCTATGTTCCTTCATAGGGACAACAAAGAAATTCTCAATAACAAAAATTAAAAACTCTCCAAAGACTCGAAAATATTCTTAATTCATCAAATCAAAATAACCGAAAATAAATCAATTTACTAACTACGACTCTCAAATAAGTACTTGTATCCTCAGACACTTATTCCACTACGATCATCACATCTTACTAAAATTTTCTACTTTTGTTCTCCAGCTGAACTATCAAAATTATCTGAAAAATATATGGAGATAAAGGGTGAGTCATCAACAACTCAGTAAGCATAGGACATATACTAGTGTGTAAACATGAGCATTTACAGAGTTCAGAATGCAGAATCAGAATTTTTGTTTTCAAAATGCAGCGTCAGAACATGTTATCAAAAATATCAAAGCGAAAGTTCAAAAATATTGATAATCAAAATCACTTTGGCATAGCATAAACTAAAACATCACATCTTATCTTATCATATCAGAATAGGTACCATGTTTAACCCCCGTGGTAAGGTTGTGCAAACCCCAGTAGCTAACTGAGCAGAAACAGAATGTGAATTTTTTCCTTATTCATTTTCGGAGTTCCAAGTGTGCACATAGGAAAGACCACGCAAAAAACCACTTTGTTTCCAAAGTGGGTGCACCAGAAATAGAAAAGTTGATACCAACCCAAACAGAGGCCACAGTTTTACACCCGTGGTAGGGTCAGAACGGAATAGAAACAGAAACATAATGTTATGCCAGAGGTTTTCAGAAATCACATCATATTATATCAAAGTATAGAACATCTTCAAAACATAACAAAATCATATCAGACTACAAAAACATAATTTATGCACAACTTTCATATTCGCTCTCCTTTACACAGTTCAGAAAACTGATGTCTACACCAGTCATGACAGAAAATACTTTATTCTTAAACAGAATCTCATGAGTAATGCAGAACAAATAACTGAGATAGTTCAAATTCTTTTTCATAACCAAATATGCATATTTTCCAAAAAATCAACATCAACACATGTTATTTTATTACAAAGTCTAGTATATGAACCCCGCTTACCTGAACTTCTTAGCTTTTTCAGAATTTTTCTCAAAAAAGTCGAATGATAATTAATCGTCACCTATAAAATAACCACGTAATTCTCGTAAATTTTCAATTAATCACGTATTTCTATATTTAAGCCTAAGTTTCTAAAATAACCTATTTAATTCCTCAAAACCTAAAATTATAAATCATCACTTTCTAAAATCATCAATGCTGATTTAATAACTTTGACTAAAACATTTAAAAGTATGACCTATTTATTATTAAAAACAAACTATAAAGTTTAATTGTAACGCCCTGATCCCGAATGTCCAGAGAGTTAACTCTTAATACTTAATATCAACTTCAATAACACAACTATAAAATCCAGAAAATTCCATAAAATGTTAATCCATTTAATCAACCCAAATATCTATGTTCCTTCATGAGGACAACAAATAAATTCTCAATAACATAAATTAAAAACTCTCCAAATGCTCAAAAATATCCTTAACTCTTCAAATCAAAATAACCAAAAAGAAATCAGTTTACTAACTACAACTCTTAAATAAGTACTTGTACCATTGGGCACTTATTCTACTACGGTCATTACACCTTTCTAAAACTTCCTACTTTTATTCTCCAGTTGAACCATCAAAATTATCTAAAAAATATATAGAGATAAGAGATGAGTTATCAACAACTCAGTAAGTAGATGACATATACCAGTGTGTAAACATGAGCATTTATAGAGTTAAGAATGCAGAATATAAACTTTTCTTTCAGAATGCAGAATCAGAATAATGTTTTCAAAATGCAGCGTCAGAACAATGTTATAAAAAATATCAGAGCGAAAATTCAAAATATTAATAATCAAAATCCCTTTGGCATAGCATAAACTGAAACATCACATCTTATCTTATCATATTAGAACAAATACCATGTTTAACCCCTGTGGTAGGGTTGTCCAAACCCCGGTAGCTAACCGAGTAGCAACAAAATGTGAATCTTCCCCTTATTCATTCTTGGAGCCCCGAGTGTGCACATAGGAAAGACTAAGCAGAAAACCACTTTGTTTCTAATGTGGGTGCACCAAAAACAAAAAAGTTGATACAAACCCGAACAGATACCACAGTTTTACACCCATGGTAAGGTTAGAATGGAACAGAGACAGAATGTTATGCCAAAGGTTTTCAGAAATCACATCAGATTATATTAGAGTAAAGAAAATCTTTAGAACAGAACAAAATCATATTACAAAACATAATTTATGCACAAAATTTCATATTCGCTCTCTTTCAAAGTTCAGAAACAGAATGTCAAAAATAAGCTCATGACTACACTAGTCATGACAGAAAATACTTTCTTCTTAAACATAATCTCATGAGTAATACAGAACAAATAACTGAGATAGTTCAAATTTATTTTCATAACCAAATATGTATATTTTCCAAAAATCAATCTCAACTCATTTTATTTTAATGCAAAGTCTAGCATAGGAATCCCGTTTACTTGGACTTCTTAGCTTTTTCAAAATTTTCCTCAAAATGTTGAACAATAATTAATCGTCACCTATAAAATAATCATGTAATTCTCTTAAATTTCCAATTAATCAAGTATTTCGATATTTAATCCTAAGCTTCTAAAATAACCTATTTAATTCCTCAAAAACTAAAAATTCATAACCTCAAATTATAAATCATCACTTTCTAAAATCATCAATATTGATTCAATAACTTTGACTGAAACATTTAAAAGTCTAACCTATTTATTATTGAAAACCAACTATAAAGTTTAATACTATATAATTTAATTATCCCAAAATATTTTAAAAATAAACCATAACTATTTTTTTTTAATAGACTAAATCATATCTAAAGTGTAAAAAAACAACATTACACCAATATTATTTACTCTTAAAATAAATCTTTACTTAATAACATGTTAAAATACTTAATTGATTTTCTGTAATCCTAATTATATAAGAGTGTACTAATACATAATAAAAGTTTAAAAGCACATTAATATAACATGTAGTAAAGGGTACTAATGTAATTTCATTTAATTCTTTGAAAACCAAAATACCCGCGTAAAACAAATAAAACTGCATGGTAGGGGCTTACTCAAGGAGGAATCACGCGGCAGCGTGCGACGCAGCAAGGGGCTAGGCAGACGGTGGTGATCTTGGCGGAGCACTAAGAGAGAGAGAGAGAGAACACGGTGAAAGTATGAGTGAGAGACGGAGAGAGTTCGGCGTGCGGAAAGGAGAGAGAGCTCATCGTGGGACAGCGAGAAGGCATGCGACAGTCTGGGGCTAGGCGTCGACCAAGGCAGTGTTCGAAGGTGAAGGCTCAACCTCCGGCTTCCTCTGACGGCAGTGGCGTTGAGGCTCTCCTGAGATGTGGAGGTGGCAGCTTAAGTTGTGGCTTCCTCTGTTTCTGTTTCCAGAAACAGAGGTCCTTTGGCATTGGTGAGGCTGCGTTCCTGTGTTGAACGGCTGAGGGGTATGGTCAACGGACGGGGTTGGCGGTTTGTGATGGCGTTGCCGTGAACGTGGGTGGCTGCGGTTTATGGAAGGGGCTTGGGTAGTGCTATGCGGCAGTGTTACAGTGCAAGCTGGGCGTGGCTTTCCCTCGGTCTGTACGTCAAAGTGCAGAGGCGGAAGGCTGAAAGGGTCACAGCGGCTTACTGAGGTGCAGACTAGGTTCGTTGGAACGGTGGCTGCGACGACTGAGCAGTGGCTGTCACGGTGGTGGTGCAGGGATGGCGCTGTAGGGGGTTGTAACGCAGAGCTAGGCAACGGTGACTCACACGTTTAGGCTTCCGTGAGGGTGTTGGACAGCAAACGGGGTGCAAAGATGACTCCGTGTGTGGCTGTTCTAGCAAGTAATGGGAGGCAGTGGCAGCATGGAGGTTGGGGAGGGTAGCGGCTTCAGCGCACAAGAGAGATGGGGAAGGAGACGACAACACTTTTCTTGAGTTTTCTTCATGCACAAAGGGTTCAATATAAGCCAACAACATAAACCCTAGAGAAGTGAGGGAGACGTGCGTCTGCATAGAGTGGATAAAATACAATAGAGACGTGTAAAGGTGGGGAGTTTTTTTTTTTTTTTTTAAACCAAACTGCGATTGGGTCTCTGATATACTATTCACAAGCACAGGCCATACGATAATCGGGTAGAGTTCATTTCAAAAAATTTAATTAAAGAGACAAATCCATTGAAAAAAAAAATTGATAACCGATAAAACCAAAATGGGCCAATAAAATAGTATTTGAAGAGAAAAAATTCAACTGGGCTTTTCATATAATTAACTCAAAAATATATAAACAAGCTTGGCACTAGGCCTGGGTATTACATTAATACTTGATAATATAATTATCCCAAAATATTTTAAAATAAACCATAACTATTTTTTAATAGATTAAATCATATCTAAAGTGTGAAAATAACATTACACCAATATTGTTTACTCTTAAAATAAGTCTTTACTTAATAACATGTTAAAATACTTCGGTGATTTTCTGTAATCATAATTAAAATAAAGTTTATTAATACCTATTGAAAATTTTAAAATACATTAACACAACTTGCAGTTCAAAGGGTAAAAAAGTAATTAACGATATTAGTGTAAAATAAGGCTTAGAAGCATGCAATTACACTAACGTAAAAACCAAGTTCTTAGAATGAAAACAGAGGCTACGTATGCAATGGAGGTTCACCGTGAAGAGTGGAACTGCGACGAAGTTGGGTGCGGTGGGCAGCGGTGGTTACTACGGCAGTACACTGGAAGAGAGAGAGAGTGAGAGAGAGACAAAGTCATGATAGAAAGAGTGAAACACAGCGTGTGCATGGAGGTGTTACCGAGAGAGAGAGAGAGAGCGGTGGTTATGGCAGAGGGGTGCAGATTAGTGGCTATGGTGGTTCTGATTAGTGGCCATGAACGAAGGTGGGGTGGTGGCTGTGGTTCACGGTGCCCTCCAAAGATGCTCTGTTTTTGGGAGATAAAACAAAGGCTCAACGGGCTGACTTTTTTGAAGAGGATGGTGGCGCACGATGGGTTGGTTGAGCAGATGGGCATTCACGGTGGTGGTGCAGGGCAGCGGCGCTGTGGGGGGTTGTAACACAGAGGCAGCAGGGACGCTCTCGTTTGGGCTTCCGTGAGGGTCTTGGACGGCAACGGGGTTGAACAGTTTGATTCCCTGGTGGACAGTCACGCACGGGTTGTGAGCATGGAAGAGATGGCTTCAAAGGGGTGCGGCTTAGGGTTTTCGTTTCATGCAGGGGGTGAGCTTATTATAAAAAGGCGATTGAGAACCCCAACTAAAACCTAGATAAAATTAAAAATGTGCGTGCAGTGACTAAACGGACGCGAACGTGCACAACGTGGACTCTGAAATTATTTTTCACGGCTAGGGCTCTTTAACCTGAAAATAATTGGCCCACGACTTGGATCTTGAATGGGGTTAATGCATGGCCTTTTTCTCTAAGTTTTGGACCTCAACTCAACCATAAAAAAAAAAATTACACTTGTCCCATAAATTTTTCGAGTGAATATCTACTTGGTCTATTAAAAGAATCAAAACCTAATTATCAAACCTATTGAAAAATCATAGTCCGCTATTAAAAAAAAATCCAGGCTCAAGGTCCATAAAAAAAAAAAAAAATACTTGTTAACCCGAAATGGGCTTTTCTTACCTATAAACTCAAAAATTTTGTAAAGTGGGCTTGGCTAGGCCCGGGTGTTACATCCTTCCCCCTAAAAAAAAATTTCGTCTCGAGATTTGCTACACCTAAAGCAAAGTCCAAAGTATTTAATCCTTCACACTTATTTGCACACCTTGTATTGTACTTCGAAAGATCATATTTAAACTATAAACCTCAACAATAATTAAAAACCTAAAACAATTTCGAACTCTCCACATAATCCTTGAACCTTATACAAATAGCGAAAAAGACTCAAATTATCACGCACCAAAGCCACGCTTCCGATGCTCACTCTAACAACATATAGTCCAAAGAACATTGTATCACAATCACATACATCGAAAAGGAACTAACCTCCACATTTAACCAATCCGTACATTTTTTTTAACTAAATGTCACAACTAACTAATAGATAACTCCCAAAATAATATAGTATAATCAAAATACTATTAGAATAAGTCCTGAATAACCTCAATTCACAAATTTCGAATCCTCAGAAAATCTACTTTCAACCAAACTTCAATATTCTAAGCTATACTATTAGAATAGCTCCATGTAAATATGATTAACCTCGACTCAAATAAAAAGATTCAAGGAGAAGTAGAGTGAGGTACCTGTGATCTCATTGTTGTCGTTCTCAGCATCTTCAGATGTCAGTGCAAACACTCGGGCTGGTCCCATTCTACTTTGATTATTTCCCTGAATCGTTTGTTGGGAACCCAAATGTGGGTTAGGTTTCTTGTTGTCTGTCAGCAGCAAAGGCCATTCCCGGATAAGATTTCTGGTCTTACCGCATCGAAAACATGCCCCCACTTCCCTTCAACTCAGCGCTTCTCTTAAGATTCTGCTCCACTAGCATCGCTTTATGTACCAAGTCTAAAAAGTTTTGAATTTGTAGAACCATTACCTGTTCGTAGATCCTGTGATTTAAACCCTCTTCAAACCTCCGGGTTTTCTTCTCTTCTTCTGGAATCAAATATGAGGCGAAGCGTGACAACTTAGCAAATTTTACAGCATACTGGCGTACTGTCATGGTCCCTTGCACCAAGTTAGTAAACTCTCGGGCTCTAACTTCCCGGTCTGCTTTCGGAAAGAATCGGTCGAAGAAGTGCTTAAAGTGAGGCCAGCTCACTTCTCCAGTTCCACCAGCTTCTCTGATGGCTTTCTCAGAGTTCCACAATCTCTCCACTTCTCCAATCAATTTAAAAGCTGCAAAACGAACTTTCTGTTGATCGGTGCACTCCAAAATATTGAATATCTCTTCGATGTCTTGAATCCAATCCTCAGCTACATTGGAATCTCCTCTTCCATCAAAGGTGGGCGGATGAGTGCGATTAAATTGCTTGATAGTGCAACCCCTCTCATTGTTGCTTTCGTTCAAATCTCCAAGGTTTCGAACTCGACGATGAGCAGACATCCTAAGATCTTAAACTCGGTTAAACGTTCTAAGGAAAGAAAACAAAATATGTATAGACAAAATATCAATACCAGTTAAAATATTTAAAACAAGTTAAAAATAAATAAATGAATCAATAGAAACTTGAACTTGTTTTACCCATTCTTAGCCATTTCTTTAACCAACTTATATAGTTCTTCCTACCATCTATAATTGTAAACCCGACATCGCTCTAAACTCTCGTACGTCTTTAGAATCTAAACCTCAAAACAAAATCTCAGAACTCAATCATAAAGTCTGCAAAATCAAAAACCTTAAATATCCACATAATCATCTCTTATTCTTTAAAATTCTACACCTCAAATTTGAGGTTTCTTCCTAAACCCACATATATCCAAACCTCAAATGTTTATAGTCTGCAGAACCTCAAACCTGGCTCTGATACCAACTGTAACGCCCTAATGAAAGGCCCAAACTATATGGCCTATACTCCAAAAGGACTAATCAATGATGCAATTGGAGCCCGATTGGAACCTTATAAAGAGCAAGAACTTCTCATTCTCAAGTAATGTGGGATCTCATACACTACCTACCCTTATCCATATCATATGGGATATCACATTTTTCATCATTTTTCACTCAAGTTGGGCATTACGGATCTCCATACGCCAACTCGAGGGGGAGTATTGACTAAATCCATGGTTGCACCAAATCAGGATTCAGCCTTACACAAAATTAGCCAACCATCATCCTCCTGATATTTAGGAATTAGTCATTAAATTGTAAATATTTCTTATTTCCATATTTCCATTTGTTTCCATACTTAGATAAGCTACATGTATCTATTTATACAGCATACTCTTCATTGTAAAAATGAGTGAGACACAATAAAAAAAAGTCATGTTTTTCATCTTCTTAACACTAAATTAAGTCTGCCTTGTACGAAGAAGACCATTGGTGTTTAGAATCCACACAAAATCCTTTGAAAGCAATCCTCTTTTGCAATGTCAAAG
This sequence comes from Juglans microcarpa x Juglans regia, assembly GCF_004785595.1. NCBI lineage: Eukaryota > Viridiplantae > Streptophyta > Magnoliopsida > Fagales > Juglandaceae > Juglans > Juglans microcarpa x Juglans regia. The sequence continues at coordinate 16,735,507 of NC_054597.1, read as the reverse complement.
TTACTGTGTATGACCATTCAGTGACTCACGCCCTCCTCTAACATAGTGTTTAGCCTCAAATTTATACAACCAAATAATCTCGAGTTCTCGCGTGTAGATTCTAGTTCGTTTCAACGTTACCTGCGCATGCGTGCACATGATTTGTGAGTATAAGGTGTTCCTGAGGAAAACAATTCAAATATAATGAACAACCTTTAAAAAGTTGAATTCTCCCGAACTTAATTCAAGTAGATGTTAGAAGTATAGAAGAGTTTTACATATACTACAATTGCAGTGTTCTACAAGAACTGAAAGTTTGATTAGAACTTACAAAAAAGTCTACTCATCACTATTGTAAGTCCACACTTATCTTCTTTCTTTCTTCCAAATGATTAATAACTTCATTGATATAAGGTCCTTAGTACAAAATGCTGAAATTGAAAATACATATAATCTAGCTACTGCAATTAGCTGATGGTGGGTCTTTTCCACTATGAAATTCCAAAAGGCATTGCGGGATTTTGGTAAGGGGTATATTTCCCATACATAGTGTTGGAAGATGCCCATTGTGCAATAGAATACGCGCATCGATTCTACGACCGATGCATCTTTACTGCTTTCCAGCTTTCAAAGCCTTGTAGCAGTATTCTTAATTTCTTATAGTGCCTTCAATGATCCAATCTGAGATGTGGTGTTGTTGGGTCAAAGTTGTTATCACCACCTAGGAGTCTCCTTCTATGATTATCTTCTTGAGGTCCTTTGAGGTTGCTTCCTTGACTCCTATTTGCTTATCTATTTGCTTATCTATTTGCTTGCACTTGTTATTATCTTCAATACCCTTCGATACCAATGGATAGTGACGGATCTACCTATGGCTTCCCCCCCCCCCCCCACCCCTGCAAAAAAAAAAAAATTCAAAATTCAAAATAGCCCCTAAATGTTATTCATAAATCCATGTATATAGAAATTGGCCCCCCAAAAAAATTGATAATTTCCTTATGCCCATATGCTTTCTAAAATTTTGTAAAATTTCAATATACATAGAAATGTCTCTCTCTAACTTTTTTTTTCCTATAACCCTTAGATTTTGTATAATTTCTATATATTATTTATTTTCAAGAATGTGGCCACATGACTAAAATTAATTAAAACTAAGATTAAGAGAAATAATAAACTATTAGCATTGACCCCAAAGTTTTTTATTATACAATATTAAGTTTCTTAATATAGAATCCAAAGTGAAAATACCAAAAAAATCATTTAAGATTGATGATTTATATGAAAAATAGTGAAGATGATTTATCCTCTAAGCTTCATTAAGCAAGGAAAAGCTTATTTAAAGGTCTCAGTTGTAGTATTCTATACTTATTGTGACACCAAAATAGATAGATTTTACATGAAATCTGATAAACTAGCTTAGATATTAGAATGAAAAATGGCATTTTAAAATATCACTCGATAGTTTATACGAAGAAAATGATTTCTAAATATGTTATATTTACAAAAATAACAATGGATGAATATTATTTTATGAAATATTGTCATAAAAAATCTAAAGCAGACATTAAGTTGTGTTTTTAAAATTTTATTTCTACATTATTTGGCAAATTATCGAGATTTATATATGCTTTATAATTTTGTAATATTCATTTTACATAAACATTTCGTGCAATAGAAAAGTTGGCCCCCAGGAGAAATTGTTGGTTCCACCATTGCCAATGGATTGGTCAGTACATCTGCAATCTGATCATTACTATAGATGAATTGAACATGAACTACTTGTGTTGTACATGTTCCCACACAAAGTAATAATCAATATCCACATGGTTGGTTCTTGCATAGAATACTGGGTCAACTGTGAGATAGGCAACCATAAGAGTTTGGCAGTTGCATTGGCAACAATGGAATATTTTGCCTCCATGCTTGACCATGCAATTGTTTGCTGCTTTCTTGAGTTTTAAGAGACTAGACTATACCCAAAGTAGATACAGTAGCCACTAGTAGATTTTCGATCGTTAGCACATTCGGCTCAGTTGGCAACAGAATAGACAAGGTGGCTAACATGATGGGTTTGCATAAATGAGCAGGCCACTACTTCTGTAACACCCGGGCCTAGCGCCAAGCTTTTTTTTTTTTTTTTTTTTTACATATTTTGGGTTTTTTTTACATATTTTGGGTTAAGTATGTGAAAAATTCAGTTAAAATTTTTCAAGTACTATTTTATAGGCCGAGAAAATTTAAGGAAGAGCCCATTTTTTTTTTTTTTCACTACATTCTTTTTTTTTTTTTTATGGACCATAAAGCCCAAGTCGTGTTACCTTAGTTTCAGACTCCACGTTCTACATAGTTTTACGTCGGTTTATCCTTATGCATGCACACACACGTTTCCCTCATTTCTCTAGGGTTTTTCCGTCGCCTATATATTTATTCATACTTCCTGCAAAACACCAACCTGCAGCACCGTAACTTTATATCTTCGCACCTTTTGAAAATCAGCCCAACGCCTCCACCCACGCACGTACGTTCGCAACATGCTTACGTTGCGGTTCAGCCTTCGTCAAACCCTCCACCAAGTTGCAGCTGCTGCTAGCCTCTTCAACCCAGCCGTTGCACCATCCAGAACTCACGCTGGCCCCCTATATGAAATCGACGTAACCCGTGCTTGCACGAAGCCCGCAACGTGCACTGTCGCGCCACCCCAGCACCACCACATAGTTGCCGTCTGGTTCATCCACCCCACGAAAACCTCTGTCCAGACCCCACCACCATGCCCAGCCACACGAAGCTGCCGCCCAACACCACCTGTAGCCTCTGTTGCAAGCCACGAAACTCCCTTGTTTTAGACAACCGAAACAGAGCAGTCATGGCTCAACCAACTCACCGCCCGTAAGCCACCACCGCACCTGTTGCCATAGCTACAAGCGACGCCGACGCCCCAGCCACCTGTGATTGGACGCTGCACTGGTCGATGCCCAGCCCCAGACCGTCGCACGCCTCTCTACATCACGGTGAGTTTTCGTCCTCTCTCTCTCTCCGTCTCCCTCTCGCTCACCACTCCCTCTCTTTCGCTCGTGCGCAGCCCAACTCGACGGAGTCTCCGTCGAATTCCCGCTCTTCTATCGTGCCACCTCAGTCTCCCTCCAGCTAGCCCCGTCGCGCCTCACCCCTCCACGAGTGCAACGGTTTCCCTTGGGTAAGCTCCTGCCGCCGCATACTTGTTAATCTCGTGTGTTTGTTGGTCTGGTTTATGCTTATAAGTTATATATACGTACATAATATATATTATATATATATGGAAAGTTTTAACCTAATGGTCGGATACTTACCAATTTGCCCTTAGTGTAGTTCTCAAATTTATGTTTTCGGGTGAGGGGGTTTTTTTTGGGGTTATGTTTAAATGGGTTATGTGTTTAATAAATGGTCTTGGTTTAATTTTGTTTAAGAAAATACATGATTTCTATAATGATAATAATAACGATTTGTAATATAGTATTAGTACTATTATATTTTTTGAATATATTTCTAGAAGTACAATATAGTGCAAGACTTTTAATTTGAATTCTTTAAAGAGAGACTAATTAAGTCTATTTTAATTAAATGGTATTTTTGATTTGTCTACCTTAATAAAAAATTTTAAATAATTATTTGACCTAATTTTATAAATTGATCTCATTAGTAAATAAGTTAGATTTTGTGTTTTGTTCGGACTGATTTTAGAAAGTGATGATTTATAATGTGAGGTTATGAAATTTTAGGTTTTGAGGAATTAAATAGGTTATTTTAGAAGCTTAGGATTAAATATCAAAATACGTGATTAATTAAAAATTTACGAGAATTACTTGATTATTTTATAGGTGACGATTGTTAATTGTTCGACATTTTTTAGGATAATTCTGAAAAGGCTAAGAAGTCCAGGTAAGCGGGGTTCCTATGCTAGACTTTGCATTAAAATAAAATGAGCTGAGGTTGATTTTTGGAAAATATACATATTTGGTTATGAAAATAAATTTGAACTACCTTAGTTATTTGTTCTGTTTTACTTATGAGATTCTGTTTAAGAAGAAAGTATTTTTTTGTCATGACTGGTGTAGACATGAGCTTATTTTTTACATTTTGTTTCTGAACTTTGAAAAAGAGAGCGAATATGAAATTTTGTGCATAAATTATGTTGTGATATGATTTTGTTCTATTCTGAAGATTTTCTGTACTCTGATATGATCTGATGTGATTTCTGAAAACCTCGGGCATAACATTCTGTTTCTGTTTCTATTCCTTTCTAACCTCACCACGGGTATAAAACTGTGGCCTCTGTTCGGGTTGGTACCAACTTTTCTGTTTCTGGTACACCCACTTTGGAAACAAAGTGGTTTTCTGCGTGATCTTTCCTATGTGCACACTCGAGACTCTGAGAATGAATAAGGGGAAGATTCACATTCTGTTTCTGCTCGGTTAGCTACCGAGGTTTGCATAACCCTACTACAGGGGTTAAACATGGTATTTGTTGTGATATAATAAGATAAGATGTGATGTTTCAGTTTATGCTATTCCAAAGGGATTTTGATTATGAATATTTTCGAATTTTTGCTTTGATATTTTTGATAACACGTTCTGACGCTGCATTTTGAAAACATTATTCTGATTCTGCATTCTGAACTCTGTACATGCTTATGTTTACACACTAGTATATGTCCTTTGCTTACTAAATTGTTGATAACTCAACCCTTATCTCCATATATTTTTCAGATGATTTTGAATAGTCCAGCTAAGGATCAGGATTATGGAGCATCGGTGAGATGATCATTTAAGCATAGTGGGATTACTCATAGAAGATTTCTGAGAATTGGCGGATTTTAATAAGAGATTTTGTAATATTCTGATGACTTTATATTTTGGAGTCTATAAATATATTGATGAATTGTGAGTTTTAAGTTATAGGGAGTAACTCTTCAATCCCTACGGGACCGGGGCGTTACAACTTTAGTGTTGATCGGTTTGCCAATGCATGAATTCATGACAAGCTTTGATGACAACAAAGGAGATGCCAGGCCTTGTGTAAGAGAGAAATTGTAATGCACCTACAGGGCTGCGATACAAGGTAGCATCAGTCATGGCAACTCCATCAAACAATGAGAGCTTCTGGGAAGACAACACTGGAGAAGTAACAGGTTTTGCTTTAGGCATCTTTTTTGCTGTAGGAAATTGAGGACATATCTCTCTTGAGAGAGCAAGAGGCCATGGTGGTGGGTGAGAACTTCATCACCAAGAAAATAGTTTAGAGTGCCAAGGTCCTTAACAACAAAAGCAAGACTGAGAGAAGCTAAGGTTGAGTACACAGTCGAAAGAAATGATCCAGTAATTATAATATCGTTGGCATAGATGAGAATAAAAATGTTGATGCCATTGTGAAGATAGATAAGTAGTGAAGTGTCTTTTTTGGAGTGATGGAACTTGAGGAACTCAAGATCAAAATATTTAGAACTTAGCTATGAATACCAGACACATAAGCCTTGAACTTACTTCAAGGCTTTATGTAGGTTACACACATAATTCGGGTGTTGAGGATGGACATACCTTAGAGGTTGATGCATATAAACTTGTTCAGTCAACACACCTTGTAGGAATGCATTTTGGACACAATTTGCCAAAACATCCACTTATTGGAGATGGTGTGGTTGAGGACCAAACAAATGGTTGTGGGCTTAATAACGAGACTGAAGGTGTCTTCAAAATAAACACCATGTTGCTGGTGATAGCTTTTAGCAACTACATGAGCTTCGTATTGCTTGAGAGAGCCATCAACCTTCCTTTTAAATCTGTACACCCATTGGCAACCAATGATGTTCATAGATGCCTTAGGAGGGATGAGAGACCGGTGTCATTTTTCATTAAGACAGTGAACTCAGTGTCCATAATGCTCCTCCATTCAACAAATCTTATGTGCCTACGTAAAACAAGAAAGCTCCTCTATAGGAGAGGAAGTGGCTAGTAAGCCTTTGGGTAAAGTGTATTTGATGGTACCATTAGTGAAGTATTTAGGCTTGAAGATGTGGGACTGAGATCTGTTTTTCATTGGATGATGACATGATATGGGTGGAGTAGCTTCGAGATGTACACTTGGAACAATGGAGATCGATCTTGAAGAAACTAAGGCAGCCAAGGGAGTTAATAGAAGATGGTGGACTAGGTGGACAAGGCCATGAGGAGATTGATGTTGTCAAGTGAATGAGTGGAAGAGGAAGAAGGGCAATGGTGGATTGTGGTCCACTTGGTAGTGCAGTGCAGCTAGAAAGGGGAAAGAAGATTAATCAAGCACGACATGACATGAGATAAATATCCTACCACTTTGAATATCAAGACATCTATAGCCATGGTGGAGATTGGAGATACCAAGGAAAACACAAAATTTGGATCGATACTCTAACTTATGTTTATTAAAGGAGCGAAGAAAGGGATACTAGGTGCAATCCAAGACACGTAAAGTGGACAAGTCAGGGGGCTTGTCAAAGAGCTTTTCAAACAAGGAGATGGGACCAAGACGGAAGGTTGGGAGGCAGTTGAGTAAATATGTAGCCACAAGGAAGGCATCATCCCACTGAGAGAGAGAGAGACTGAGCTATGAGATAAGAGAGCAAGGCTAGTCTCTCCAACTGAGTTTTGCCGCCTCTCAACAGAGGCATTTAGTTGAGAGGCATGGGGACAAGTTAGGCAATGTTGAATTCCATTTGTTTGAAAGAATTTGTGTAGGGAGTGGAATTCACCTCCCCATTATGTTTGGACAGCAATGATGCTTCTATTAAACATGCGCTCATCAGCCAACTTTTGAAATGTACCGAAAATAGATAGCACATTAGGTTTGTTCGCAATAGGATATAACCACAAAATAGATTTCCCTTGATCAATCTAAACAATCTCTTGTGAGGGCATCCTATCGCTAAAAGGCAAACAAAGAGCACCTATATCTGCAATATTATGTGTGCATGCACTTCAACAATATCACTATTATATGTTGACCCAAGTAAGTGATAGGTCCCTTATAATTGTAAATGACAACACTCAAGTATATGTCCTCTTCGGGTGAGGATGTACCACAATTATTTGCTGGAATAATTTTCGTTTTCTTTCATTGATAACCCACGGCTACTTAAATAGCAGTCCATGTTCATAAAACTGAAAATACAAACTGAAAAATAGAGTTGCCGAAAACAGAGGAACCACCTAGAGCCACTACTAGTAGCTGATGCCTAACAAATGAAATAATGGAAACTGACTCCACGTACTAACGGAAATAGAAATGCAACAACAGAAAGATAACATCAACAGCAAATAGAAACTGACTTCAACGGCTACGACCCAGTCCATGCACGCATGCATGCCACTCCATGCACTATGTCCTTACTTCCGTTAGCCTTTGCACGTCTAACCTCCTCCCATATACTTGGGATTTGGTTTTAGGCCCCTCCCCGAACGTCGTGGCCTATCAATACTCCCCTCCTCAAGTGGATCCTTGTCCTTAAGGTCCATATTCAGAAACTGCTCAAGCAACGACTGCTTTGTCTCCCACGTGGCCTCTTCTACTGGTAGGTGATTCCACTGAACCAAGCTTTCCTCTTCAAATTTATTTCCTCGTTTGACCCAGCGAGTGTCCAATATTTTTTGTGGTTCCAGAATAATAATGCCCTCATCGGTTACCAGTGGCAGTTCTGTGGATGGTACCACCAGATCTCCCACGAATTTTTTTAGCAGGGAAACGTGGAAGACCGAATGAACTCTGGCTCCTTCCGACAGCTGAAGCTTGTAAGCAACTGCTCCTATTTTTTGCACGACTGGGTATGGTCCGTAAAAGCGACTAGCAAGTTTCTGGTGGGCACGTTTGAAAATGGATTGCTGACGGTAGGGATGCAACTTCAGAAACACCATATCATCGATTTCGAAAATCACCTCCCTTCTCTTTTGATCCGCTGATTGTTTCATGCGATTGATGGAAGTTTCCAAATTTGCTTTTAGTTGACGCAGCAGCTCATCTCTGGACACGAGACTCTGGTCTACCTTATGCACCAAAGAGTCACCACTATTGTAATTGGGAAACAGAGGAGGCAAACGACCATATAAGGCCTGGAACGGAGTCATTCCAGTAGAGGCATGATATGTCATATTATACCATAGTTCAGCCCATGGAATGTAGGTGGTCCACTTGCGCGGCCATTGATGAACGAAGCAGCGCAAATATTGTTCGACACATCGATTCACCACTTCCGTCTGTCCGTCGGTTTGCGGATGATAGGCGGAGCTGAGTTTTAATTGAGTACCAGACATATGAAAAAATTCCTGCCAAAATCGACTAATAAAGATGGGATCTTGATCGCTAACAATCGATTTAGGGAGGCCATGCAACTTAATAACTCCTTCGACAAATTTTTTAGCCACGCTCTTAGCAGTAAATGGATGAGTGAGAGTTAAGAAATGTGCAAATTTACTTAACCTGTCAACGACTACTAAGATTGTATCCTTGCCGTGGGAAGTCGACAAACCTTCAACGAAGTTGAGAGAAATATCATCCCAGACTTGACATGGAATGGGCAAAGGTTGCAGGAGCCTAGCAGGGGGAAGTGTCTCAGACTTCATTTTCTGGCATACCTCACAGTGCTTGACATACTCTTGGACGGTCTGGTGCATTTTCAGCCAATAAAATTGTTGAGCTAGCTGTTTGCATGTGCGTAAGACGCCTGAGTGCCCTCCAATCTTGGAATTGTGCACCTCATGCAACAGCTTAGCGCGTAACGACTCGCACGATGGAATGACTACCCTTCCCTTGAAGAACCAAAGTCCTTGACGTTGCGAATAGGGTCCTTCGGTTTGAGCCTTGGTCGTCCGATCAATAGATTGAATATAGGGATCACCTTCGTAAGCATCTTTAATCTCATCCCATAAGGTTACAGCTGCTACATGTAGATGATGAATTACTGGACTGTTTGGCTTGCGTGACAGAGCATCTGCAGCTGAGTTCTCACGACCTGGACGGTAAATAATTTCATAGTCGTAGCCCATTAATTTGGCTACCCATTTTTGCTGCTCCGGAGTTGCCACTCGTTGATCCAGGAAATACTTCAAGCTGCGTTGGTCAGTTTGGATAAAAAATTTCCTTCCCAGTAAATAAGGCCTCCATAGGCGAATGGCTTCTATAATGGCAAGCATTTCTTTGGCGTAGGTTGACCATGCTTTTTTTGTAACTCCCAGTGCTCGACTCATAAAGGCAATGGGCTTGCCTTGTTGAGTTAAGATCGCGCCAATCCCTCGCCTGATGCGTCGGTTTCAATGGTGAAAAAATCATTGAAATTAGGCATAGCCAAAGTGGGGGTAGTGGTCATTGTTTGCTTAAGAGCCGAGAAGGTTGTTTCGGCTTCTTCATGCCATTTGAACTTCCCTTTCTTGAGTAGGTTGGTGAGGGGTCGAGCGATGATGCCATAATTTTGAACGAACTTTCTGTAGTATCCTGTCAAGCCTAAAAAACCACGCAATTCAGAAACATTAGTAGGTCGAGGCCATGCGAGCATGGCTACAATTTTTTTGTCATCAACCTTCACTCCTTGAAGTGTAATGATATGCCCCAGGTATTCCAATTCTTGCTGGCCAAAGTCACATTTGCTTATCTTGGCAAAAAATTTATGCTGCCTCAAAATCTCCAAGGTTTGTGCCACATGCACCACATGCTTATCCCACGTTGAACTATATATGAGAATATCGTCAAAGAAAACCAAAATGAACTTTCGAAGGTGAGGTCGAAAGATAGAATTCATGATGGCCTGAAATGTCGAGAGTGCATTACGAAGGCCAAAAGGCATTACGAGGTATTCGTAATGGCCATTATGAGTACGAAAAGCAGTTTTAGCAATATCAAGAGGATTTACTCTTACTTGGTGATAGCCGGCTTGGAGATCCAATTTTGTAAAATATGAGGTGCCATATAATTCATCCAGCATGTCGTCCACTGTTGGAATGGGGAATCGATCCTTGATAGTGGCGTTATTGAGTGCGCGGTAGTCCGTGCAAAATCGCCAACTTCCATCCTTTTTCTTTACGAGTAGTACCGGTGAAGAAAATGGACTGGAGCTAGCACGAATATACCCGGAATCCAGCATCTCTTGGACCTGCCTTTCGATTTCTTCTTTCTGAAAATGGGCATATCTGTAGGGGCGCACATTAATCAGTTCGGTGCCCTCTTTGAGTGTAATACAGTGATCTACCTCGCGCATAGGTGGTACACACGAGGGGTCTTGGAACACATCCTCGTATTCCTGTATAACCCGTTGCAGGTCTTGATGCTTAACTTCATAAAATTCACCCTGTAAGTTATTCTTCGTGGTCGACGGAATGCATACCGCAAACAACGTATGGCCCCTTCGACATTCTTTTGAGATTTCTTTTAACGTAGCCTCCTGAACAGCTTTTTCACCCAATCCTTGCAATCTGTGGGCTTGCTTATTCCAGTTGAAGTCCATGGTTAATTTCTTCCAGTTACATACCATGGAACCCAACATTTCCAACCATTGAATGCCCAGCACTAGATCAATACCTGATAAGGGTGAGGTAAAACTCAGTGCCTTGTAAATTCACCAATACCTCATCAAATCATCCTTAACATTTTAGCCGTTCGCCATTAGCAACTCGAACGATGAACGGTTCCGTTGGAACTACTGGTAAACGCAGCGAGCTTGCCAAACGATCACTGATGAAGTTGTGCGTGGATCCACTGTCGATCTGCACCATTACTTCGCGGGAACCCATAGTCGCAGTTATACGCATTGTTCTCGGGGTGATCCATCCCGTTAGTGCGTGGAGCGTGATTTCAGGTTCCAGTTCTGGTTCTTGCACTTCTCCCGTGTCTCCCCCTTGGTCAAATTCCACCATATGTTGATTAGTGATGTCCTCACAGATCACATTACCAGCACCTGCGTAGCCCTCCAAGAGTAATAGCTGAGGTTTTTGGCATTTATGCCCAGTTGTAAATCGTTCATTGCAGTTAAAACAGAGGCCTTGCACTCTTCTCTTCTGCATCTCCTCCCATGATAAACGCCTTACTGGAGCTGCCGAGGTAACAGGAGTTACCCGATTGGGTTGTGGAAGAGCTAGTGGAGCTCTTGCAGGTGGTGGTCGCATGAACCGCCACTGTCGTGTGAGCTGCTCATCTCTCATTCGTGCTAGATTAATAGCCTCCTTGAGGGATTGCGGTTTGAACATCCGAATCCCATCAGAAATTTCAGCCTTCAAGCCCCCCATGAACGTCCCTACCAACGCCTTCTGCGTCCATCCACGCACCCTGTTGCCAAGCTTCTCAAATTCACGTTGATAATCTCTCAACGTTCCTAGGTGCCTGATCCTTGAGAGTGCTTCATCAAAGTCTTCACATTCTGATGGTCCAAAGCGAGCCCATAATTCCTCTTCAAATTGTTCCCATGAAATCGCTCGTCCTTCTTCTTGTAACGTTCTTCGAAGCCACTGCCACCACTGGTTGGCTTCCCCTTCTAGGTGATAAGCAGCCATGGAAACCTTTTGGTTTTCTGTAATGCCTTGGTATTCAAAAAATTGTTCCACCCAGTTGAACCACTCTGTCGAGTCTTCTCCAGAGAAGCGTGGAAATTCTAGCTTGGCTGATTTTGACGAAACAATCGGTCTACCGCCATCGTGGTTGTCTCGGTGGTGGTTGCCATGATTTGAGGATTCCGGATTAGTGAGCAAAACATTTGAAAGTCGAGTGAGAGCTTCCTCCATCCGCTGTAGTCCTCCTGAACTGTACCATGTCCAAACTCCAAGTGCTCGATACGCTCCTTGTTAGTTCCCATAACTAACCTTGCTCTGATGCCAATGATAGGTCCCTTATAATTGTAAATGACAACACTCAAGTATATGTCCTCTTCAGGTGAGGATGTACCACAATTATTTGCTGGAATAATTTTTGTTTTCTTTCATTGATAACCCATGGTTGCTTAAATAGCAGTCCATGTTCATAAAACTGAAAATACAAACTGAAAAACAGAGTTGCCGAAAACAGAGGAACCACCTAGAGCCACTACTAGTAGTTGATGCCTAACAAATGAAATAATGGAAACTGACTCCACGTACTAACGGAAATAGAAATGCAACAACAGAAAGATAACTTCAACAGCAAATAGAAACTGACTTCAATGGCTACGACCCAGTCCATGCACGCATGCATGCCACTCCATGCACTACGTCCTTACTTCCGTTAGCCTTTGCACGTCTAACCTCCTCCCATATACTTGGGATTTGGTTTGAGGCCCCTCCCCGAACGTCGTGGCCTATCAGTAAGTCTTGTCTTGTCTCCTCAATTGCACAGCCTATATGTGTGTCATCAATAACTGGGTCAGTTTGCATAAATGTGATGGCATGTTGATTGGGCCTCTAACACTCATCACTCCTAAGCTCGAGAAGCCACTTCCTTCTCTAGTAGTAAGTGGTAATAAGCACCTTGAATGATAGGTTATCAACGTAGATAACGTATCGGATTCTTGTAAATAAAAATTAATTATAATAATAATAAAAAAAATTGTGATTAATTATTTCTAATAAGCCTGCTGCAACAAGTTTTCACCACAAAAGACCTTATTGCAACGGGAAATTGACTTTTTGAGCAACATGCCACTGCAAAAAGCATTCTATCTTGGTGTAGTGAGGAGATGATCAAACATCCTTTTCAAGAAATGAATTCAGGTCGTTGGAAGATAATTTTGCACGATTATGCTTCAAATCTTAATGCTAACCTACTTTATTACAGTAATAGATGCATCTTTGTGTCAAGACGACTCAATTTTACTTTATTAGAAAGTTTATATCTGATACTCATTTTTATCAACTTTATTGTTGTTTTTTATCCAAGATGCAAATTTACTCTTTTGCATTTTTTGTTCAAAAAAATAAAACATTGTAACTTAATAGAAGAAATGATTGCAAAAGTGAAACAACTAATTATTGACATGTACAAAGAGTATGGTGTTATGTATAGGAGTTCAAGTGGACTTGTTTCCTATTCTGAAACTCCTTTCTTAGTTGATTATGATTTATTCTAATTCTCAACAGAGTTTTTGGGTTGAGTATGAGCAAGAAATTATTGAATCTAATTTGATGAACAAATCATAGATGGATCAATATAGCTTGGAATATGGTTGAGGCATGAGCTCCAAATTTTGATATTTTGAATTAGTAAAAGATCAATGAAGTATCTAATTTTTGCGGAGTTGCATGGGATGTGATGATCATTCTCATTTCCACTCCTTCTAAGTCAACCTTCAATGTAAGGGGTTGCGCGCTTGACCCATTTCATAGTTCACTATCTTCAAGAATAGTTGAGGCAATTGTTTGTACGCAAAATTAGTTGACAGATCCAATACCATTGATCTTCATGCCTCGGATAACATTGAAAATTTTGAGTTAGAATCCAAAATCCAATAATGGACTTATTTTATTCACATATTTACTAAACTTTTTCATAATGTTTTTTTTAATTATTTAATAATCATCATGTGTTATTTTTAGTGTTTGATCCAAAATCAAGTTTTACTTATGTTGATGAGTAAGGATTGAAGGCTTTAGGCATTTGGAATTCATGGCCTTTGGTATGATTTCCATTTCACTCCTTTGTTATAGAAACTAAACCACTTTCACAATGCTTGCAACTTGGGCCTTGGGCCTAGAAGATTATTAACTGAGTTACTGAATGATGAAAATAATTGGCACAGTAAAAAATAAAAAATAAAAAAATCTCATACAATGATAGTTAGCAGCAAATAGTCTTGTATAAGCAAACAAAAAGTAAATTTGAGTTGCACCATTTACATATTACACTAAAAAGAAACAAAGGAACATGAGAGAAATCGCCAAGTGAAATGTTTTTAAATGTAAAGATATTATGGTTCTTATGAGTATATGAAAGTGTACTCTAAATACCCTATTATTGGACTAAAATACTAAAATCTGAATAGAAATCATAGGAATTAATGTTTATTTTTGAATTAAGTTTCTATTTACTTTGGGATACTTCTGAGCAGATTTTTATATTTAATTTCGGCGTCTATAAAAGAGCAAGTCTAAACCCAATCAAATTTAAAGGACTTTCAAGTGGGCAAGATGTTGGAACAACCTAAGAGTTTTCAACGAGTGTATGACTCTTCAAATAAAGATAATGATGGGGTTTGAGAGTAATTTGGATCAAGAGAAAAAGTCAATCCGAAATTCGCTAGAAGATAGCCTGTACATACTTTAGTATTTTGATCATAACTTTCTGCTCAAATATCGGATTGATGCAATTCTTGATGCGTTGGAAATCTATCTTAAAGGGCTACAAATTTGTCTCGAATGAGAATTTCTAAATTTGAAATCATGAAGCACCTACATGGCTGCCAAGATGAGTTCTACAATTTAGGCGATTTTATATGCGGGAATATGAAAGACATTAGGATTTCTTTCCTACCCTATATAAGCATTTCATTAGCATGAAATTGAAAGTTTTTTTAGAGGATGAGACACAGTTCTAGAGAAGATAAAAGTTCCATTTTTTATTATTTAGTTTTTCTATGGAGAAATAAATCTTGAGTAAAGTCTAGGGTGAAAATTGATTGGTGAAAATATTTTGACTTTATTTCAATTCATATGTTAAGCTTTATTGTTTAAGATTATAGGATTCAATTCCCCATTTGTTTTAGATATTATAAGTTTGAGACAATTATATTAAATCTTGCTACGGTTTGATTTTCTTGAGTAATAGGATTATGAATATATAATTGTGACTTAAACAAGCTTTTCATACCACTGATGTGATCTTCTGCTGCACTATTGTTTACGAACATAGGGTCGTTGTTAGATCTGATATTCATTTTTATATATGAAAACTGTGGTTTGTAAAGGGAGAATAAATTTGAGAAAATAGATGAATATAATGTCATATCTTCCAATTAGGAATTTGGTGCTATAATTCTTAATTGTGTATATCGTTTAGATTGAAAAAGTCATTGTATTGGATCCGGTTGATAGAAGTCTAAAGCTTTACTTGCCTTCTTTTACGTGCCCTAGTCTCATTTTAATTACGTGCTTTAGGTAGAATTTTCATATTCTTGTCATATTATAATTTGATCTTTTCTTTTAAGCTTGCGTCTTGTTGTCTTTCTTTCGACTCCCTGTGGATCGACACCCTAAACTATACTATAAGACCACATACTAGTTTGGGCATGATCAAATTTTGGCGCCATTGTCAGGGAGACGGTAGAAGAATTGCTAGATAGTTTTTCTTTTCAGCAGTTTGTAAAGGCAGTAATTTTGTTCCTTCTTTTAACTTGCTGCATTATTTTTTTTTCTTCTTTCTTTTTTTAGTATTTTTATTTTTTTTAGTATTTTGTTACCTTGCATGCATAGATATAAAGACGCTTTTGGTAGATTTGTTTATAGGCCTGTGCTAGAGTCAGAATCAAATTTTTAAATTTTTTTTTTTTTTTTACAATCCATCTAGTCCCGAAGAAATGAGTGAACACGAAGATCAACCCACTAAAACTCTTCAAGATTACCTCCACCCTACACGCACAGCCACACTATCATGCATTATGTTTCCAGCTAATACTCGCCAATTGGATTTTAAAACAGGGATGATACAGTTACTCCCTACTTTTCATGGCTTGGAAAATGAAAATCCATATGCGCACATTAGGGAGTTTGAGGAAGTAATTGCGACTTTTCGTAGTCAAAATGCAACTGATGACATTGTGAGACTTAAGTTCTTTCATTTCTCTTTGAAGGATAGAGCTAAGAGTTGGCAATACTCGTACAGACCACGGTCTATTGGGTCATGGAATGAGATGACTAGGGTCTTCTTTAATAAATAATTTCCTCAACATAAGACCAACAGTTTAAAAAGGCAAATATCCACCTTTGCAAAAAATGACAGTGAGACTTTGTATCAATCTTGGGAGAGATTTAAGGAGTTGTTGAGTATATGTTCTCACCATGGGTATGAGAGTTGACGCTTAGTTAGTTATTTTTATGAGAGACTTACACCTAGAGAGTGCCAATTTTTGAAGATGATGTGTAATGATGAGTTCTTACAGAAAGATCCTGATGAGGCCATAGAATACCTCAATGAGCTTGTTGAAAAAGCTCACACTTGGACTGGACCTAGTGCTACTGAGAGCACAAATAGGTTACGACCTACAGGAAACCCAAATGGTGGTGGAATTTACCATCTTAGGGAAGAGGATAACCTAAAGACTAAGGTTGAGATGCTCACTAGGGAGTTAGATGTGTTAAAGACTAAGGACTTAAAGCCAACATACGTGGCTAATCATGCAAAGTCTTTTGGACCATGTTTTGTTTGTGGCGGGATAGATCACCTCACTCAAGAGTGTCCCACACTTGCTAAGATGAGAAGGATGTATGAAGAACAATATAATGCCTTAGGTATGTACAATAAGTCTTTTATACCTTACTCTGATATTTATAATCCGGGGTAGCCCAATCACCCCAATTTTAGCTGGAAGTCTGAAAACCAACCGCCTGCACAACCCCCTAGATCATATCCTATACCAAATCATGCACCTCCATCTTCTAGAAGTCCTTTAGAAGACACTTTGCATGCTTTTATTGAGGCATGGGGTAAGATTAACCAAAAATTTGAGTCTTTAATTACACAGGTTGTTGAAAAAAACAAGGAGATAAAGAGATAGGTGTCCAAATTGATGAGCCCCTTGAGTGTGAATGAGCGAGGTAAGTTCCTTTCTCAAGATTAGTCCGCACCCCATGGTAAACACATGGCATAAGAGAATTTGAAGGATGTGAATGCCATGTGACACAAAGTGGTAAGTCATTACACATTCCAACAACAAACAAATCAGAGGATGTTGAAAAGAATCAATATAGTAGTGATGCCGAGCTACCCAAGGAACCTGAGGTGACAATGAGTCCTGTTAAGATACCATTCCCTCAAGTTTTAAAATCAAGGAAGAGAACTCTGGATCCTAACAATGAAATCCTAGAGAATCTAAGGGAGGTAAAAATCAATCTTTCTCTTTTGCATGTGATTAAACAAGTTCCTACTTATGTAAAAGTTCTCAAGAATTTGTGTACATTTAAGAGGAAGCACCATGTGAAGAAGACAACGCTCCTGACAGAGCAAGTTAGTCCTCTAATTGAGCAGCAAATTCCTCTAAAGTACAAGGATCCTGGTTGTCCAACTATTGCATGCAGCATTGGAAATCATGAGTTTGGGCAAACTTTACTAGATTTAGGAGCTAGCGTGAGTCTAATGCCATAATCTATTTATTTGCAGTTGGGGTTGGGAGAAGGATGAAGCCCAGTTGATTGAAGTCTTAAGAAAGCATCGAGGCGCAATTGGTTGGACAATAGCCGACATCAAAGGTATTTATGCTGCTGTTTGTACCCACAGAATCCATCTTTAAGATGATACTAGACCGGTTCGTGATGCTCAACGTAGGCTCAATCCTACCATAAAGGAAGTTGTCAAAGAGGAAGTGCTCAAGCTGCTCGCAGTGGGTATCATTTACCCTATCTTAGACAATAAGTGAGTAAGTCCAACTCAAGTGGTACCAAAAAAATCTGGTTTAACTGTTGTCAAAAATGAGAAAAATGAATTGATTCCAACTAGAATGGTCACTGGCTGGAGGATGTGTATTGATTATAGAAAACTTAATTAAGCCAGTAGGAAAGATCAATTTCCTTTACCATTCTTGGATCAAATTTTAGAAAGAGTGGTTGGTAATACATTTTATTGCTTCTTGGATGGATACTCTGGTTATTATCAAATTGTTGTAGCACCTGGGGACCAGGAGAAAACCACTTTCACCTGTCCTTTTGGCACCTTCGCTTTTACCAGAATGCCTTTTGGTTTATGTAATGCCCTAGCCACCTTTCAGAGATGCATGATGAGTATTTTTTCTGACATGATTGAGGATATTTGTGAAATATTCATAGATGACTTCTCTGTTTTTGGAAAATCTTTTGATAGTTTTTTGAATAATTTGGCACGTATTCCTCAGAGATGAGAGGAAAAAAATCTTTTACTTAATTGGGAGAAATGCCAATTTATGGTTACTCAGGGCATTGTTTTGGGACATATTGTTTCTTCTGAAGGTATAAAGGTCAACAAGGCAAAAATTGAATTAATATCTAAACTTCCTATCCCTAGGATGGTTAAGGATATTTGTTCTTTTCTTGGCCATGCTGGCTTTTATAGGCGGTTTATTCAAGGGTTTAGTTCTATTGCAAAACTTTTGTGTACTCTTTTACAAAATGATATTGAATTTGTTTGGACTGATGAGTACCAAAAAGCTTTTGATACCCTTAAAGAATCGCTTACCACTGCCCCTATTATGCAACCCCCGCAGTGAGACCTTCCCTTTGAAATCATGACTGATGCAAGTGATTATGCCTTAAGAGCTGTTTTGGGGCAGTGTGTGGATAATAGACCTTTTGTGATTTATTATGCCAGTAGAACCTTGAATGATGCCCAGAAAAATTACACCACTACTGAAAAAGAATTGCTTGCAGTGGTTTTTGCACTTGATAAATTTCGGGTTTACATTATTGGTTCTCCTGTTACTATTTTCACTGACCACTCTGCTCTTAAGTATTTGTTGGCTAAGAAAAATGCAAAACCACGCTTGATTTACTGGACTTTACTACTTCAAGAGTTCAACATCAATATTAAGGACAAGAAAGGAGTTAAAAATGTGGTAGCTGACCACCTCTCTAGATTGCCATCATCCTCCTCTTCAAATGTCAGCCTTCCTCTTGATGATAGGTTCCCCGATGAGCACCTCTTTGTGATTCATAAAGCTCCCTGGTTTGCTGACATAGTCAACTATTTGGTGACTGAGCGAATGCCTTCTGAATGGTCCACCAAAAATAAGCGTCGATTTCTCTCTGAGGTACGACACTTTTACTTTGATGATCCATACCTTTTCAAATATTGTTTAGACCAATTGATTCGAAGATGCATTCCTGATGATGAGTTTTCTTCTGTGTTGAGATTTTGTCATATGAGTGCATGTGGTGGTCATTTTTCAGCAAAGAAAACAGTCGCTAAAATTTTGCATAGTGGTTTTTACTGGCCTACCATGTTTAAAGATGCTTATAATTTTTGTAAGGCTTGTGAGCCTTGTCAAAAATTGGGATCCATTAGCAAAAGAGACATGATGCCTCTTTCCCCTATTCTCACTTTAGAAATTTTTTACTGTTGGGGAATAGACTTCATGGGACCTTTTCCAGTTTCCTTTGGAACCACATTTATTTTATTAGCTGTGGATTATATTTCAAAATGAGTGGAGGCTGTCGCTTGCAAAACAAATGACCATCGTGTTGTCCTAAAATTTTTGAAATCTCTATTTGCTCGCTTTGGCATGCCCAAAGTTATCATTAGTGATGGGGGTTCTCATTTTTGCAATAAATCATTTTCTACACTCATGAAGAAATATAGTATCACACACCAAGTTTCTACCCCCTATCACCCTCAAACAAATGGCCAAGCAGAATTGGCAAAGAAAGAGATCAAAATAATTTTGGAGAAAACTATCAATCCTAATAGGAAATATTGGTCAGTTAAGCTTCTTGATACTTTATAGGCTTATAGGACAGCTTTTAAAACAAATCTAGGGATGTCCCCTTATCGATTAGTTTATGGTAAAGTTTTTCATTTACCTGTTGATATTCAGCATCGAGCTCTTTGGGCTATAAAACATGTTAACATATCACTTGATGAAGCTTCAGGGTCGAGAAAATTGCAGATCAATGAATTGGATGAAGCTTGTCGAGATTCCAATGACAACGCTCAGCTGGCGAAGGAACGCATGAAAATTCTATATGATCAGAAAATTCATCCCAAGCATTTCATACTTGGCCAGGAAGTTCTTTTTTACAACTCTCGTTTACATATTTTTTCTGGTAAATTGAAATCCCGATGGAGTGGGTAGCACAAATAAAAATAGGTTTCTTTTCGGCTTGCATTCTGGAGTGAGACCATTACACATAGTTTGAACAAACTGCTTGCATTCTGGAGTGAGACCAGTGTAAAAGTAATTCACCAACCTCCAAGATTCAAAACCGTGATGTGGACAACTATTCACTAAATCCTTAAACCTTTCGCAGCTGGCCTGGAAAGTCTCATATGATTTCTGATTGAACTGGCTGATCTGCTCTTGTAAATACTGAGTTCTCTGAAAAGGAAAATTTTTTTGTAAGAACTCACACTGCATATCAGACCAACTAGAGATACAATTAGGCCTCAAAGAATTAAACCAAATCTTCGCTTTATCCTTCGAAGAGAAATGAAATAAACGAAGTCTAATAAATTCATCAGTAGTGGCTCTATTGATAAAAGTAGTACAGGCCAACTCAAAATCTGTCAGGTGCTGATAACGACTCTTAGAATCCATCCCATGGAACTGAGGTATCACTGACATCATGCCATGCTTAATAGAAAAATTAGGTGCATCATCAGGTAAAATAATACATGATTGTGTAGTGGTGCAAGTGGGCTGCAAATAATCCCAAGAGTGCGTGGTGCAGGTGTAGCCATGGTTTGTTCAATTTCAATGTCCTCGTCTGTAGAAAAAACAGAAGAGCTATCTATCTCTGAGCTATGTATACTACTCTTAGTGCTCAATGTAACACCCCGTATTTTAGTGTATTTTTACTGAAGGAATTATTTTTATGTAATTAAAATAATTTCTCTTATTTTAAATTGGTTGGATTTTTAGTGAGTTTATTTCTATGATTTTTATTTGGTGAAAATTATTTTTATGTGCTTTCTTAATATTTATTTATTGTTATGCATTTAAATTGCTTTTAATATTTAAATTAATTACCGTGGGATTTAATTATTTCAATTTGACTTTACCATTACGTTTAAATTATTTTATTTAACTTGAGGTTTTGAAATCGTTTCCGTTGGATCATTTTTGTGACCCAAGTTATGAGGATTGGACCTCATTTCTTTTTCCCTCTTTTTCTTTCCTCTCCTTTTCTTTTCCTCCCTTTTTTCTTTTTCTCCTTATTTTCCTTCGGTTTTCTCCTCTCCCGCGCGATCTCTCTCTCTCCTCTCCTCCGCCCGTTTCCAACGTCCCCTCCCAGCGCCGTCGTCCGTCGGCGGTGGTCGACACCGCCCGGTCCTTTGCGTTCCCCTGCCGCCGGCCGTCCTACCCCACCAATATCACCTCCGTTCGTGCCGCCGTTAGCCTCCACGAAGCCCACGAAACCCACGACGCCGCGGCACACTTTCCGCCATTGCGCCGCCGTCGCACCGCCATTGGCCACCATCTTCCTACCACTTCATCCCCGGCCTCTTGGCAACCCATTGGACCCAACCCCAGCTCCGATCCGTCACCGGTGAAGCCCCATCAAGTCCATCTCCGATTTGCACATTTTTGGCCTAAAACCACCCCTTGCGCCGCCACCCACGGCAAACCACCACCACTACTAGCTTCACCGACCTCCCTAGGCCCTACCCTATCAATCTTGGGTCTTCGTTTGTCCTCGCTGAAAAGTTGGTATTTGTGACCCACGGCCACAGTGTATTTTACACTGTGGTGTTGCTCAAACGTCGCCTTTTTCAACTTCGTGATCCTCGAAAAATTATTATATTGCACTGTAAGTATTTCTCCAAAGAACTTTCGTAATTTAAATGTATTTTTGCACTAACCCATTTCACTGTGTTTTTGGCATGCCGGACTGAGTCCGAGGAGTTCGGGGGTCGGATGGATTTGTGATTGGAGTTGTTTGGTTGATTTGGTTGAATTGGATATTGGTTGTTGATGGGTTGGTTGGATTTGTTGGTTTGGATATTGTGTTGGTACATGTGCATTTCATTATTTCATGCATGATCATGTTTGTAAAAGAAAACTGGGTTTTCGTGTATTGCATTCATGTTCATGTGATTTGAAAAGCTATGATTTTATGTGATAATATTTTTGGTGCGTGTGTATCACGACCCCAAGCCGAGATGGGGTATTAACTCGGTGGAGCTCCTCTGGTTACTCGGGAGCGGAATATACTGAGTAACGTCCCCTGGATTGTCGCCGGGCGACAATGGGATCGGACGAGATGGTCTCGTGCCGACTCCGTGGTCCTTCTGCTGGCGGGGACTAGAGGATGTCTGGCCATGTACGCACTGGGCGCGGAACTGGGCATCGCTCGTTGCGTAGTGTGAGTGCTTGGCCATGTACGCGCTGGGCGCGGAACTGAGCACCGCTGCGAAGCCAGGACGTGCGGATGGTCCATAGGGGAGACCATGGTGCATATGGAAATAATGCATGGTGCATTTGGGATTAATGCACTATTTCTGGGAAAATAGTGCGAGTTGATTTTTGGGTAAACCATTTTCTGGGAAAATGTTTTACGGAAAATTTGGACCAAAATGGGATTTTGGTGTGTGTTGGAAATTTATCATTTTCGGGGAAAATGATGTTTTGTGGAAAATGCATGTTTTCATGTGCATGCATGTTAGTTGCATTCAATGCATTTTATATTACGTTGTTGTTTGGGTTATACTTACCTGCGAGACCATTTTGTGGTATCGCAGATTTTGATGCTGATGAGGAGGAGGAGGGCGAGCCTGAGGAGACGGCTCCGCCTGAGGAGTGATCTGGGATCACTCGTTTGTACATTTAAAACTATTGTAAATTATTTTATAGATGACTGTATAACTGCTATTTAAATCTTTACTGATGTTTGATTGTAATTAAATTCTGGTACTTAGTTGATTATCCGCTGCGTTATTTTATTTGAACACTGTTGCATGTACACACACTGGCACTTCGTTGGGATGTGTGACCGTGTTGTCACCATCCTGACGTCTCGATCCCTGTGTATTTTTTTTATAGGGGGGATTGGGGGCGCCACAGGTGGTATCAGAGCAGTTCGGCTCTGGGTAAAACCACATGTCCTTTAGGATAGTACCAGAAAATTATTTTTATTATTATTAAAAAAAAAATATTTTTTAAAAGTGATGTAAGTTAAGTTATTTATTTTATATTATGAGTTTGTTGCTATGTCATTTTATGTTAATTGATGTTATTTAAATTATTTTATTTATCGCTTTAATTATTGTTTATTTTTGGTTGAGTATAAATTATCTGGATTTAAGCGGGGTTGGAGAATGTTCTATGACAGGATTATGGTGAGACCAAGAAGGCAAGCTGAGGTGGCTGAAGATGAGTTACCTAGAGGTGATGGAAATTATGCTATGGCAAGAGCATTAAATAGAATGACAGGATTTCTTCAACAGAATTTCCGACCGCCGCAGGGAGATTCAAGTAGAGGAGCCCAAGTGGGGTGTCCCTATGAGCGCTTCCTAACGCATAGGACCCCTGCCTTCACTGGGGAGGAGGACCCAATGCGAGCTAGGAGGTGGATTCAAGATTTGGAAAGAACATTTGAAGTTTGTGGATGCACGGAGGCTCAGATGGTATTATATGGAAGTTATATGCTGCAAGGTGAAGCGGCAAATTGGTGGGAGACCAAGCGGACATTATTAGAAATGGAGTTGGGTTCCTTGGCTGCTGTGTCTTGGCAGCGTTTCAAGAAAGAGTTCGATGACCGGTTCTTTCCTGCTTCAGTGAGAAGGCAAAAGGCTCGAGAGTTCAATAATTTGGTCCAAGGTGGCATGACTGTGGAGCAATATGCAAGAAAGTTTAAGGAGCTTGGACGGTTCGCTCCTCACCTCATTACTACGGAGGAGTTGCGGGTCGAGCGCTTCCTGGAGGGTTTGCGCCATGAGGTACGTAAACAAGTGGCCTGCCTTCGGATTAAGGACTTTCAAGAGTTAGTGGATTTAGCCAGCATTGCAGAACGGGAAAACAATTTTGGAGCAGGTTCCCCTCCGGGTCAGAAAAGGCGGAGTTACCTTGGCGAAGGGAGTAGTTCTGGGTCGCCTCATAAGTTCGTGCAAAGGACTAGTGCTCGTCCGCAGACGACCACCGGTGTTCGTGCTGGAGGTCGAGCTCCAGTTTGTAACAGGTGCAATAGAGCCCATGAGGGTGAGTGTGGCCAGAGAGGAATTCAGTGTTTTAGATGTGGCCAGCCGGGTCATTTTGCTCGGGAGTGTCCTGGTCAAGTTCAAGGAGGGCAAGAAGCGCGAGGAGCGCGAGGAGGTCGACGAGGTGGAAGGGGCAACCAGAGACAGTTGGTACAAGCTCGGGTTTATGCAGTGACCCCTGGTGATGTGGATTACGGAGCTCCAGAGACCCACGATGCTGGGGTTATTACTGGTATGCATTTAATCATTTTAATTTGATTTAATATTTGTTATGGTTGGATTATTTGGGATTGTCTGGTGGATGTGTTTGCTTCAGGTAGAGTTCGCCTATATGATTTCTATGCATGTACTTTGTTTGATTCTGGGGCGTCTCGATCTTTTGTGTCTGCCACTTTTGCACGGATGTGTAATCTGGTCACGGAGCCTTTATCGCAAACTCTAGTAGTGGCACTTCCAAATGGTGAGATGGTGTGGTGCTCTAAAGTTGCTTTGGGCTGTCCTTTGGATTTTGGAGGGAGGACACTGGATGCAGATTTGATTGTATTCAAGTTGCTGGGATTTGATATAATTTTGGGAATGGACTGGCTATATCGATATTCAGCAAATATTGATTGTAGAAGTCGGGTAATTGGTTTTCAACTCTCGGATGATGATTATGTGGAATTCGCGGGAAGTAAGTTGAAGGCAAAACCAACAATTATATCAGCAATTCAAGCTAGGAGAGATATAGCTCGTGGAGCAGATGCTTTTTTGGTCCAAGTTGAGTCTACGCCATCTGAGAAGAAGTCGTTAGTAGATATTCCAGTTGTGGGCGAGTTTCCTGATGTGTTTGTAGATGATTTGCCCGGATTGCCTCCCGTTCGCGATATGGAATTTGTTATTGATTTGGAACCTGGTGCGGCTCCTGTGCATAAAGCACCTTATTGCATGGCACCGGCTGAATTAAAAGAGTTGAAGACTCAATTGCAAGAACTGGTCGACAAGGGATTTATTCAGCCTAGTACTTCACCGTGGGGAGCGCCCGTGTTGTTTGTCAAGAAGAAAGATGGTACTCTCCGAATGTGTATAGATTATCGGGAGCTTAACAAAGTGACTATTAAGAACAAGTATCCTCTACCAAGAATTGATGATTTGTTTGACCAACTTCAGGGAGCGGCTATCTTTTCGAAGATTGATTTGAGGTCAGGGTACTATCAGTTGAGAATAAGAGATAAGGACGTGCCCAAGACTGCTTTCAGGACGAGGTATGGGCATTATGAATTTAAGGTGATGTCTTTTGGGTTAGCTAATGCCCCTGCTGCTTTTATGGATTTAATGAATAGGGTGTTTCAGCCTTCCTTGGATTCTTTTGTGGTGGTGTTTCTCGACGACATTTTGATTTATTCTCGAGATTTGGAAGAGCATGCTTGTCACCTTCGCCTGGCACTTGGGAAATTAAGAGAACATCAATTGTACGCTAAGTTGAGCAAGTGTGAATTCTGGTTAGAAGAAGTTAAGTTTCTTGGACATGTGATTTCTCAAGAAGGGGTGGCTGTAGATCCTAGTAAAGTAGAAGCTGTTTTGTCGTGGCCTCGCCCTTCGACAGTTCGTGAGATACGAAGTTTCTTGGGACTTGCCAGTTACTATCGAAGATTTGTGGAAGGTTTTTCTCGGCTATCAGGACCTCTCACTGCCTTGACTAGGAAGAATACTGAGTTTGTATGGTCTGACAAATGTGAGAGAAGTTTTCAAGAGTTGAAGAGAAGATTGACAACGGCACCTATTTTGGCACTTCCGGAGCCACACAAGCCATTTGTGATTTTCAGTGATGCATCCAAATTCGGGTTGGGATGCGTTCTTATGCAAGAGGGACGGGTTGTTGCTTATGCATCTCGTCAGCTGAAGATTCATGAAAGGAATTATCCCACGCATGATTTGGAGTTGGCGGCAATAGTTTTTGCGCTTAAGATCTGGCGGCATTATCTGTATGGCGAAGCCTGTGAAGTTTATACTGATCACAAGAGCTTGAAGCATCTGTTTACTCAGAAGAATCTAAACATGAGGCAGAGACGGTGGTTAGAGCTAATTAGCGACTATCAGTGTGAAATCAAGTATCATCCAGGAAAGGCAAATTTAGTCGCTGATGCCTTGAGTAGAAAGTCACAACAAGTGGATGAAGCGGAATCTTCAGATGTGGACTCTCTCCTTTGTGGAATGAGGAGACTTCTTATCGAGAGTTCACAGCAAGAAGAATTATTATCTTCAGTCTTGGATGTCCGAGTAGTGGATTTTGATGAATTAAAGACTCTTCAAAGAAAGGACCCTAATCTGTTGGCTATCAGGAAAAGAGTCAGAAAGTCTAGAGGACCCTTGCATTACAGCTTGGACAAGGATGGCATTCTTAGGTTTCGGGATCGTAGAGTGATTCCCCGAGACTCTGAATTTAAAGAGCGAATTTTAGCAGAAGCTCATGCAGCTCCTTATTCGGTTCATCCAGGAGGCACAAAGATGTATAGGGATTTAAAGAAGAATTTCTGGTGGGAAGGAATGAAGTCGGACATCGCCCTGTTTATTGAGAAATGTGACACATGCCGACAGGTGAAGGCTGAACATCAGAGACCTGCTGGTAGACTCCAACCTCTCCCTATTCCGGAATGGAAGTGGGATGATATTTCTATGGATTTTGTGGTAGGGTTGCCGAGGACTCCTAGTGGGAAGAACTCCATTTGGGTGATTGTGGATCGGTTGACCAAGAGTGCCCATTTCTTGCCTGTTAATAATACTGACTCGTTGGGTAAGTTGACTCGGTTATATGTCAAGGAGATAGTGCGTTTGCATGGAATACCCAAGAGTATTGTGTCAGATCGGGACCCGCGATTCACGTCCCATTTCTGGAAGAGTTTGCAGGCGGCATTAGGCACTAAACTGAAGTTTAGTTCGGCGTATCACCCCCAAACGGACGGCCAATCAGAGCGTACTATTCAGACTCTGGAGGATATGTTGCGGTCTTGTGTCATGGAATTCCAGGGAAGTTGGGAGAATCACTTACCACTTATTGAGTTCTCTTATAATAACAGTTTTCATTCCTCCATTCAGATGGCCCCGTATGAAGCCTTATATGGACGGAAGTGCAGATCGCCTTTATGTTGGGATGAAGTTGGCGAGAACAAATTGCTTGGGCCTGAGTTAATTCAAGAAATGAAGGATCAAGTTCAGTTTATCAGGAAGAAGATGACTGAAGCGCAAAGTCGCCAGAAAAGTTACGCAGATACAAGAAGAAGAGACTTATCCTTTGAAGAAGGAGATTGGGTTTATCTTAAAGTCTCTCCTATGAAAGGCGTTAAGCGCTTTGGTAAGAAAGGAAAGCTTAGTCCAAGATATATTGGCCCTTTTCAGATCGTAGAGAAGGTTGGACTTGTTGCTTATAGAGTTGCCTTGCCAGATTATTTTGGAGATGTTCATGATGTGTTTCATGTGTCCTCATTGAAGAAGAGTTTTGGACAGCAAGAGCCACGTTTTGTGGATCCCGAACGCATTCAACTGCGACCCAACCTTACTTATGAAGTTGCCCCAACCCAGATCGTAGATTGGAAAGAGCAAGAGTTAAGGTCCAAGGTAATACCTATGGTGAAAGTGGCATGGGGTGATCCGTTGGCTCAAGATTTCTCTTGGGAGAGAGAGGCCGACATGAGGGAGCAATATCCATACTTGTTTGATTGATTTTGACGGTATGTTCTAAGTATTCTCTTGGTTGAATCTTGATCTTGTCTTGGTGCAATATTTGACCTTACCAATTTCGTGGACGAAATTTTTTTTAAGGGGGGAGGATGTAACACCCCGTATTTTAGTGTATTTTTACTGAAGGAATTATTTTTATGTAATTAAAATAATTTCTCTTATTTTAAATTGGTTGGATTTTTAGTGAGTTTATTTCTATGATTTTTATTTGGTGAAAATTATTTTTATGTGCTTTCTTAATTTTTATTTATTGTTATGTATTTAAATTGCTTTTAATATTTAAATTAATTACCGTGGGATTTAATTATTTCAATTTGACTTTACCATTACGTTTAAATTATTTTATTTAACTTGAGGTTTTGAAATCGTTTCCGTTGGATCATTTTTGTGACCCAAGTTATGAGGATTGGACCTCATTTCTTTTTCCCTCTTTTTCTTTCCTCTCCTTTTCTTTTCCTCCCTTTTTTCTTTTTCTCCTTATTTTCCTTCGGTTTTCTCCTCTCCCGCGCGATCTCTCTCTCTCCTCTCCTCCACCCGTTTCCAACGTCCCCTCCCAGCGCCGCCGTCCGTCGGCGGTGGTCGACACCGCCCGGTCCTTTGCGTTCCCCTGCCGCCGGCCGTCCTACCCCACCAATATCACCTCCGTTCGTGCCGCCGTTAGCCTCCACGAAGCCCACGAAACCCACGAAACCCACGACGCCGCGGCACACTTTCCGCCATTGCGCCGCCGTCGCACCGCCATTGGCCACCATCTTCCTACCACTTCATCCCCGGCCTCTTGGCAACCCATTGGACCCAACCCCAGCTCCGATCCGTCACCGGTGAAGCCCCACCAAGTCCATCTCCGATTTGCACATTTTTGGCCTAAAACCACCCCTTGCGCCGCCACCCACGGCAAACCACCACCACCACTAGCTTCACCGACCTCTCTAAGCCCTACCCTATCAATCTTGGGTCTTCGTTTGTCCTCGTTGAAAAGTTGGTATTTGTGACCCACGGCCACAGTGTATTTTACACTGTGGTGTTGCTCAAACGTCGCCTTTTTTAACTTCGTGATCCTCGAAAAATTATTATATTGCACTGTAAGTATTTCTCCAAAGAACTTTCGTAATTTAAATGTATTTTTGCACTAACCCATTTCACTGTGTTTTTGGCATGCCGGACTGAGTCCGAGGAGTTCGGGGGTCGGATGGATTTGTGATTGGAGTTGTTTGGTTGATTTGGTTGAATTGGATATTGGCTGTTGATGGGTTGGTTGGATTTGTTGGTTTGGATATTGTGTTGGTACATGTGCATTTCATTATTTCATGCATGATCATGTTTGTAAAAGAAAACTGGGTTTTCGTGTATTGCATTCATGTTCATGTGATTTGAAAAGCTATGATTTTATGTGATAATATTTTTGGTGCGTGTGTATCACGACCCCAAGCCGAGATGGGGTATTAACTCGGTGGAGCTCCTCTGGTTACTCGGGAGCGGAATATACTGAGTAACGTCCCCTGGATTGTCGCCGGGCGACAATGGGATCGGACGAGATGGTCTCGTGCCGACTCCGTGGTCCTTCTGCTGGCGGGGACTAGAGGATGTCTGGCCACGTACGCGCTGGGCGCGGAACTGGGCATCGCTCGTTGCGTAGTGTGAGTGCTTGGCCATGTACGCGCTGGGCGCGGAACTGAGCACCGCTGCGAAGCCAGGACGTGCGGATGGTCCATAGGGGAGACCATGGTGCATATGAAAATAATGCATGGTGCATTTGGGATTAATGCACTATTTTCTGGGAAAATAGTGCGAGTTGATTTTTGGGTAAACCATTTTCTGGGAAAATGTTTTACGGATAATTTGGACCAAAATGGGATTTTGGTGTGTGTTGGAAATTTATCATTTTCGGAGAAAATGATTTTTTTGTGGAAAATGCATGTTTTCATGTGCATGCATGTTAGTTGCATTCAATGCATTTTATATTACGTTGTTGTTTGGGTTATACTTACCTGCGAGACCATTTTGTGGTATCGCAGATTTTGATGCTGATGAGGAGGAGGAGGGCGAGCCTGAGGAGACGGCTCCGCCTGAGGAGTGATCTGGGATCACTCGTTTGTACATTTAAAACTATTGTAAATTATTTTATGGATGACTGTATAACTGCTATTTAAATCTTTACTGATGTTTGATTGTAATTAAATTCTGATACTTAGTTGACTATCCGCTGCGTTATTTTATTTGAACACTGTTGCATGTACACACACTGGCACTTCGTTGGGATGTGTGACCGTGTTGTCACCATCCTGGCGTCTCGATCCCTGTGTATTTTTTTTATAGGGGGGATATGGGGCGCCACACTCAATGTAACTCTAACCAACCTATTTGAATTGTCTCTCACCCATGACATTAAACATCAGTCCAAATAACATAAGTAAGGTTCAAGTGACTAACTAGTAGATGACAAGTAAAATGTGTAATCAGAGATAAGATAGTGAAAGAAACATTTGAGATAAAAATAAATATAAAAATAAAAATAACGAGTCTAAATTTACGTCAAGCAACTATCCCCGGCAACAGCGCCAAAAACTTGACTCACTCAAAAATGAGTAGCACAAAGGCTATCCCAAGTGCAGGAGGGTGTCACGTAATAATTAAGAATAAATTCCTAGATCGTCTCCTAAGGGAAAGTTACTTAAAATCAAACTCGTTTAAAATGGTGAAAATATTCACAAAGAGAAAATAAAAGTAGTGGTATGTGCAATGAATGGAAGAGTGCAACGAAAATGAAAAGGGCACTAGTCATGGACCAGATTCATATTTTTGAATTTTTTAGTGTCAAAATGAAATGTAAAAGACTAACAAATTGAAATTAACAATCAAGGAATCAGCTAAACTAAACAATCTTAATTAATCTGAAAATTAAATAACAAAACTGAAATTATTTAAGTCCTAATTAAGCTTTAATTAATCTAGTATGCAATGGAACTAAGAGATTAATAAAACTAAGCTAAGAATTAAACTAGATTAGAAAGTAATTGACAAAATATGAACTGAGAATTGAAAAGCCCCAAAATCAAGATTTTAGAGTTCATCCTTGTATTCAAATCACAAATTCTCAAAATCAATCCATAGCAATTGTAATCACTGTTAAATGAAAGCTTAAAGAAGCGAGAAAAATAAATAACATGAAGTAAATAAACAGCAAATAAAATGCCCAAAAGTCTAAGCCAAATATCTCAAAAATACATCACAAACTTTAAACTAAAATTAAATAAATAGTAGAGAGTGAAAAGAATAAGCCAAATGAATGGAGATGAAGATGAAAAGTAGTGGAGGAGGCTGGATAGCGGCAGTGGACCCTTCCAGGTTCTTCAACGGCGTTGTGTGCGTCTCCAAAAAGTATGTTATTCCCTTTAAGCCGAAAAGAAACCTATTTTTATTTGTGCGTGTTGTGTCCGTCCAAAAACCTCTTTTTTTTCGTGTGGCCTTTTTTTCCTTTTGGCGTGAGTGCGTTTTGTTCCTTTCTTTTTCCTTTTTCTTTTTTTTTTTTTTTTTTCCGTGTGCTGCCCAGCTACGTTTTGAGAAAGAACTCAAAATTGCTTGCCTTTTTTACTTTTCCCTTTTGTGCCTTTTTGACTTTTTTTTCTTTTGTATTTCTTGACCTATAAAAAAAATAGAAATTAGAAATGAAAAAAAAAAAAGAGTAATAAAATATCAAAAATATGTTGTGCATGTGAATGAACATTGTCCAATTAAATCACAGGTTGTAAAATTAAGCATAAATCATGTTATTAACCAATTTAAAACACAACTCGAATTTATTCATTTTAACTATTTTTTCATCTAAAACTAATAATAATGTAATGAAATAATAAAATATATTGGTTTTAAATGTATAAAATATGCAATAACTCAGCTCAATCAGTATTGCAATTGGCTGACCGTTCAGTCAAAGTTCCCTAGGGTGTGGTAGAGGATGTTCTAATTCAAATTGACAAATTTTATTATCATGTTAATTTCCTAATCCTTGACACTAGCTCTGTTGTTGATATTACTTCTAAAATTCTTTTGATTTTAGGTAGGCCTTTCCTTCCCAATGCTAATGCTCTTGTTAATTGCAGGAATGAGCTCATGAACTGTCTTTTGGAAACATGACTCTCGAGATGAATATCTTCCATATTGCAAAACAACCAGAAGATGATGACGAGAGCAACCGGATACACATGATTGACTCACTCATGGATAGGAGAGTTTCTATAACTCATGATTTTGATCCCCTTGAGCATTTTCTTATTAATTTTGAGTTTGATTCTATTAGTGATCCATCTGATTTAGTTGATATTTGTGTTATTTTTTATAGAACTCTGGATTATGGCACTTGGGCATGGCAACCGAAGTTTGAGGAGTTGCCTAAGAAAGGTGAAAACAAATTCCTTCAACTGTGGAAGCATCTAAAGTTGAATTGAAGCCTCTGCCTAAGGGTTTAAAGCATGCTTTCCTTGGTCCAAGAAATACTTTTCCTGTTATTATCTCATTTGAATTGTCTGAGTTTTAAGGTGAGAAATTAATTCGGACCCTAAGTGAGCATAAGTCAACCTTAGGTTGGAGTATTGCTTATATAAAAGGTATTAGTCTCCTGGTCTATTCTCATAAAATTAATTTGGATGAATGAACTAGCCCTCGTAGAGACCCCCAGAGTAGGCTTAATCCCACTATGAAAGAAGTGGTGAAGAATGAAATGTTAAAACTATTAGATGCAGGAATTATATATCCTATTGCTGATAGTAAATGGGTGAGTCCTACACAGGTCGTTCCTAAAAAGTCAAGTGTTACTACGGTGAAGAATGACCTGGGAGAGTTAGTCCCTACAAAACTTGTGATTGGGTGGCGGATGTGCATTGATTACAGAAAATTGAATGTTGCCACTAGGAAAGACCATTTTCCTCTCCCTTTTATTGATCAAATTCTTGAGCGTGTGACTGGTCATCCTTTCTATTGTTTCTTGGATGGTTATTATCAAATTGAAATTGCATTAGAAGACCAGAAAAAAGCACTTTCACTTGTCCTTTTGGTACTTATGCTTTTCATAAAATGTCACTTGAATTGTGTAATGCACTTGCTACTTTTCAACATTGCATGATGAGCATTTTTAGTGACATGGTTAAAAATTACATGGAAGTTTTTATGGATGACTTGACTATTTTTGGATCTTCTTTTGATGCATGCTTATTGAATTTAGAGAGAGTGCTGACTTGTTGTGAGGAGAATGAATTGGTTTTGAATTTGGAGAAATGCCACTTTATGATACCTTCAGGTATTGTTTTAGGGAATATTATTTCTTCTAGAGGAATAGAAGTTGATCAATCTAAGATTGAATTAATTTCTAAGTTGCCTACACCTAAGCAAAGGATGCGAGATCCTTTCTTGGTCATGCAGGCTTTTATAGGAGGTTCATACAGAATTTCTCCACCATATCTAGACCACTATGTAATCTCTTAGCTAAAGATGCCCCATTTCAATGGACACAAACTTGTCAAGAGGCCTTTAAAACGCTAATTGGCAAGCTTACCTCAGCACCCATAATGCAGCCACCAGATTGGACTTTACCTTTTGAGATCTGTATGATGCTAGTGACTTTGCCATAGGTGTTGTTCTTGGACAACGAATGGAAGGGAAGCCTTTTGTCATTTACTATGCTAGTAGAACTTTAAATAGTGCTCAGATGAATTATTCCACCACTGAAAAAGAGTTTTTAGTTGTAGTGTTTGCTTTGGATAAGTTTCGTGCTTACTTGATTGATTCTCCTATTATTATTTTCACAGATCATGCAGCCCTTAAGTACATTGTTACAAAGAAGAATGCTAAGACGCGACTAATATAGTGGATTTTACTTTTACAGAAATTTGACATCACCATCAAAGATAAGAAAGGAGTGGTGGAGAACGTAGTGGCTGACCATATCTCAAGGCTCACATTTGAGGACACCTCTAACCACCAGCCAATCAGGGATGATTTTCCCGATGAGCATTTACTTTCTATTACTTATTTACCTTTGTTTGCTCATATTGTGAATTATTTGGCAGTAGGTGAGATACCAGTAAATTGGAGCGCTCAGGACAAAAGGAAGTTTATGACTGAGATACGTAATTTCTATTGGGATGACATTTTTCTTTTCAAATACTGCCCTGACTAAATTTTAAGGCGTTGCATCCCTGATGAGAAGATTGCTAGCGTCTTAGAATTTTGTTACTCCCAAACTTGTGGTGGCCACTTTTCAATGAAGAAAACCGCTGTAAAAATTCTGCAGTGTGGATTTTATTGGCCCACCTTGTTTAAGGATGCAAACATCTATTGTCGCTCATGTGAAAAGTATCAAACGTTAGGAGCAACATCCCGTCATAATATGATGCCCTTAAACCCAATTTTAGTGATTGAAATTTTTTATTATTGGGGCATTGATTTTATGGGACCATTTTCTCCTTCTTTTAGATATCAATATACTATTGTGGTAGTAGATTATGTATCAAAATGGGTAGAGGCAGCAGCTTGCAGGAGTAATGATAATAGGATGGTAATTAAATTTTTCAAAGAGAATGTGTTGTTTCGATTTGGTACACCACGTGGTATTATTAGTAACCGGGGTACACATTTTTGCAATCGTTCTTTTGAGATTTTGATGAAAAATTATGCGGTGGTATATAAGATCTCTACTGCCTATCACCCACCAGATAAGTGGACAAGTAGAACTTGCAAACAAGAAAATTAAGCCATTTTTAGAAAAAATGGTCAACCCGAATTGCAAAGATTGGTCTTTGATACTAGTTGATTCGCTTTGGGCCTACCGTATAGCTTTCAAAACTCCCTTAGGCATGTCACCTTATAGGCTAGTTTTTGGAAAGCCTTGCCACTTACCTGTGGAGCTCGAGTATCGAGCTTATTGAGACATCAAGCATTTCAATTTTGATATAGGAGAAGCAAGAAAGCTTAGAAAATTTCAGTTGACTGTGTTAGAGGAGTTGAGAAATAATACTTATGAGAACTCTAGAATCTATAAGGCTAAAATGAAAGCTTTTCACGATAACAAATATTTTGAGAAAAACATTTAAGCCTAGTGATCAAGTATTCTTATATGATTCTTGACTCCATAAGCACCCAGGAAAACTTCGGTCTAGGTGGACCAACCCTTTTGTAGTGAAGAATGTTTTTGCAAATTGGGCGGTAGAAATAGAGGATCCTACAAATGGTCGGATCTTTAAAGTAAATGGTCAACGCCTTAAAGTATTAATTGATAGGCAAGTTCCAGAAGTGGAAAACATTCCACTTATGGATCCGGTCTATCAACCTTGACAACACCACGCAGGTATGTTTTTCTTTATTTGTTTTGTTTGTTTTGTTTTTTTTTTTTTTCTCTTATTTTCTTTCTTTTCCTTTTTATTTGTTGTTTTTTTCTTTGTTTTTTTTTTTTTTTTTGCACTTTAGTTTCATTTTTTCATTTCAGGTTACTATCTTTGGTGCTTAGCGAGCTACCCACGTCACTCATCAGGTGTATTCTACCATTTTTAGTTACTCTCCATTCAAATTTGATTCTTAAACATCGAGGACAATGTTTCATTTAAGTTGGGGGGTTGTGGTGCAAATTCAGTATTTAAAATACTTGTTGGAACTCTGTGGCATATTTTAATGTGTCAAAATTTTTTTAATTTGCATCACACGTACATCATTTTCACATGTGTACTCATTCTCATTCATAATCATCTTCGTGAATTCACCAAACCCACCATAATCATTTTTTTTGCTGAAGCAATCACAAAACCCCTAATGCACTCATCCAAGTTTTGTGGTAAGATGGTGGTTTGACACAAGTAGCTAGAGAATTCTTTTACTTAAGTATTCATGTGAGTCTTGGACAGAATTGAGAGCCTACAAATGCAGTAAATTGTGATAAGCGTTCATTGATCTGTTGAATTGGGCACTTCTTTTGAGAATATTATTACATGGTTTGTGGTAAGATGGTGGATATACTTGGAATATGACGAAAGTTAACTTAGGATCAATGTTTGAGCCTTTCAAGCTAACCATTTCCATCATAGACCCTTAGTAGCCAACTTTGAGCCAATAAACACATGTAGCTTTTTCTTTTCATATGCCCACATCATCCATGCCTTTTCTCATTGGAGTATAGCCTATACACTGATTTTTCTACCCTTTTTGCTTCCAAGTGTATATTAGGTGTGGAATTTGCATTTTCTTTCTTTTGTGTTGAGTTTTTCAATTAAAAAAAAAAGTCAAGGTTGGGTAGAAATACAAGAATACCAAAGTGGCATGTGTTTGTTCATCAAGTTATTATGAATAAAGAAAAAAAAGAGAGAGAGAGATGAGGAAGAAGAAGGAAAAGCATTAATATTCGATGATCTGAAAAGTTGGAGTACATTAAGTGAAAAGTGTGGTCTATTGAGATATTTAATAAAATTCCCATTGTATGTACTTGGAAGTTTTTGAATCATTTTCATTTTCTTTTTATATAGCCCCGAACCTAAACCACGTTACAACCTTTTGTGTTGATCA